>NW_026722530.1:0-7513 GCF_029784015.1 Lycium ferocissimum | reverse complement strand
ATTGGTTACGTTAATTGATAAAGGGGCTATGTGTGACGGCAGTGAAAGAGGACCCTCCCCCGAAGCATCTATAAGACCCTATAAGATTAGTTTAACATTCGAGGACGAATGTTTTAAAGGGGGGGAGGATGTTATATCCCGTACTTTTGTGCATTGTGACATTCCGAGTAAATTACGATAAGTTAAGGACAAGATTATTCCGGGAGACGAAGTAGAGACTTTTAGTTGTTTTATAGGCATGAGTTGTGTATGATTTTATTGGCATGGAAGCATTAAGGAAACATTTGGGGTTGAATTTTATTTTTTGGAAAGCATTTATTCATGAAAAAGGAACAAAAAAAAATATAGTTATAAGGGGCCATGTGGCCGGCTGTTATATCCCGTATTTCGCACGTCGGGATAATTCGGGTCAATTACGACAAGTTGGGGACAAGACCATTCTGAGAGATGAAGTAGAGATTTTTGTTTGCTTTAAAAGCTTAAGTTGTGTATGATTTTATTAGCATGAGATATTATGGAGTTTGGGATAAAAATTGAATTTTGGGAAGCTAGATATCTTATGAAAAATTTGGGACCAAAAGTGAGTTTTTGGAAGTTTTTATTTCATGAAAAATTTGGCCATGTGGCCGGCCACATAAGGAGTGGGCCATGGCCACATGGTTGGCTATTGTGTGTTATTAAAAGATGACTAAGTCATCTTAATTCCTCACTTTTATCTCTAGAAATTTCAAGAAAGAATTGGAGGAGAAAGACAAGGCCATATTCGCCATAGCTAGAGAAAGAGGAAGATCAAGAACCTTCATTCCAAAAATAATTTCTCCTAGTTTTCCTACCAATTGAAAGGTGCTCTTTAACGTGGGATAGTTGTTGGAACAAACAAAACGCTTATTCTCGCAAAACCTACTCCTAGCCGTGTGGAAAAGTTGGAAGGAGAAGGTATGTTCTAATCGTTTCTTTTATATGTTATGCATAGTTTATGTGTGTTGAAGCATGCAAAGATGGATGAAATTCATGAAAATAGGGAAGTTGAAGTTGTAGCCGTGTGATGTGTTGTATTGAAGGAGTAGTGAATTCATGGTATTTAGCATGTTTAGGTGTTGTTGTAATGTGTAGAAAATGAATGAAATTATGGAGGATGTGTATGTAGGTGTTGGCCGAAAATAGGGGTTGTTTGTTATGCAAGAAATGAAGTCATGTTATCTAGTATTTTGATCGTCGTCGTTATGAATTCTATGAGGTAAAATGAAGTTTAATGAATCAAATTGAAGTTGTGATGGTTGTGGGCTGATTTGGAAGCCAATGTAGCTCTTATGTGAGAAAGAAAAGTGAAGGCTTACATACCTCCTTGAATTGTCCCCGAGGCCCGTGTTCAAACCTATTGCATCTAAGGCATGCCAAGAAAGAAAAGTGAAGGCTTACATACCTCTTTCCGCTCCTTCTGCTACTCCAAATCCAAGTTGCAAATCCGTAATCTACAATTTGGTCATGTTCACCAAACATTGATTAGAGCTTTTAGGAATCCAATCTTGAATGCACATTTGTCTATAAAAATTTCGGGCAAGACTCCCGTAAATGCGCCATCCCGAGAATATGGCTCGGCCCAATTCATCCATTAACAACAATCCGAGAATTCAACTCGCCAAACCAACCACAATAATGCCAATAATCAACAATCATAATAACAATATCAATACTCAATTCACAACATGTTCAAGACATTCCAACCCAAATCTTTCAAACGCCATAAGAATACAAACAATACATTTATTTCTTTCAACGCATAAACTATATCAACACTTCCATACGCTAACAACATCATTTCCATCAACCCAAGCGACTATATTAAAATCACATTATGTTCTAAATCAGCCCACAACAATTATGACTTCCATTTGAGTCATCAAACCTTCATTTTCATCACATAATCTACAACAATCAATAACCAAAATACTATATAAAATGAGTTCATTATATTCCACCCCAAACAGCCCCCACACGGCCTAGTCCTCAACATGCAAAATTTCCATGAAGTCCATTCATTTCTACATGCCAAACATACACAAACCATCCATAACAACATCAACCAACACATGCCAAATAGAATTAGTTTTTCACTTCTATGCCATACTACATATACACGGCCATACAACACAACACCATAATCTCATGAACTTTATTCCTTTCTACACATCACCACATGCATAAACACCTATAAAACATGCAAGGAAGATTGAACCTTACCTTGTTCCTTCACTCCCTTTTCTCGGCTAGGACATGCTCTTTGCAATACAAATGGTTTTCTTCTTCCAACAACTACTCCATATGATAGAGGACCTTCCAATTAGTGGAAAACTAGAAGAAAATATTTGTCCAAGACCAAACTCAAGAGGGCTGGTTTCGGCAGTCTGTCCGTCGTACTCTCTCTCTCTTTTTCTTTCTTTTCTTTTCTTTCTCTTGATTTCTCTAGAACTAAAATGATGAATACTTGCCTTCTTTTGTCATCCCTCTATATATATATATATATATATATATATATATATATTAATGTGGCACATCGCCAACCACATGGCCGGCCACTTCTTGCTTTTTTTTTTTTTTTTTTCAAATTGTCTAGAATTTTCTTTGTCTTTCCCTCCAAGTTTCTTGAATCTTTCCAAGTAATAAAAGATGAATTCCACACTCACTTAGTCATCTTCTAATCACATGTGTCATGCACTCATGTAGGGCCATAGTCCACTTTGAATTCTTTTCCAACAAGTTATGCATAAAAGTTTCCAATTCCAAGTTTGCCCTTAAATTTCCATGACAATAATATTTATAAGCGACTTGCGCATTCAAACAAAACCGAAAAATGGCCTTGCCCTTAACTTCCCGCGATTGTCTTAAAATATTCCGACGTATAAAATGCGGGATATAACAATACAACTTGTACCAAAGTAGTTAATGAGGAGAGTCTGGATTCAGTAATACCAATACGGTGATAATATTTTGGGTGTACATTAAGGAAAGGTGTAAATATGGCTTAACTAGGCTACCAAGATAGAACTTGTACTAAGGATAAGTAGGATATGGCTATGGTTGGACCAAAAATCTGTTTCGATACCGGTCGTAAGGAGACGAATGCGTAGACAAGTGAGACAGACATAGAGGTTAATGAAGCTGTGTTAAGGCCTTTCGGATTAAATTGAGCATTTTCGCTTATTTTTGCAAAGATTGCGATATAGTATGTGACCGGAAAGTTGAGAGCAAGACCTGAGCAAAGGGACAGTAGAAGGGTTGAATTAAAGATAAAGAAATAACCCGAGGTAATGTGTTTAGAGTATTACAAGCTAAGTATAAGATGGTATGAAGTAGAGATTTTTGTTTGCTTTAAAAGCTTAAGTTGTGTATGATTTTATTAGAATGAGATATTATGGAGTTTGGGATAAAAATTGGATTGTGGGAAGTTAGATATCTTATGAAAAATTTGGGACCAAAAGTGAGTTTTTGGAAGTTTTTATTTCATGAATAATATGGCCATGTGGCCGGCCACATAAGGAGTAGGCCATGGCCACATGGTTGGCTATTGTGTGTTATTAAAAGATGACTAAGTCATCTTAATTCCTCACTTTTATCTCTAGAAATTTCAAGAAAGAATTGGAGGAGAAAGACAAGGCCATATTCGGCCATAGCTAGAGAAAGAGGAAGATCAAGAACCTTCATTCCAAAAATAATTTCTCCTAGTTTTCCTACCAATTGAAAGGTGCTCTTTAACGTGGGATAGTTGTTGGAACAAACAAAACGCTTATTCTCGCAAAACCTACTCCTAGCCGTGTGGAAAAGTTGGAAGGAGAAGGTAGTTCTAATCTTTTCTTTTATATGTTATGCATAGTTTATGTGTGTTGAAGCATGCAAAGATGGATGAAATTCATGAAAATAGGGAAGTTGAAGTTGTAGCCGTGTGAATGTGTAGTTGGCCGTGTGATGTGTTGTATTGAAGGAGTAGTGAATTCATGGTATTTAGCATGTTTAGGTGTTGTTGTAATGTGTGGAAAATGAATGAAATTACGGAAGATGTATGTATAGGTGTTGGCCGAAAATAGGGGCTGTTTGTTATGTAAGAAATGAAGTCATGTTATCTAGTATTTTGATCGTCGTCGTTATGAATTCTATGAGGTAAAATGAAGTTTAATGAATCAAATTGAAGTTGTGATGGTTGTGGGCTTATTTGGAAGCCAATGTAGCTCTTATGTGAATTTTATATTTAGGATGATTACAATGTTAATGCATAGATTATTGATGTAGTTTATGAGTTTTGGAAGAAGAAAATATGTTAGTATTGTTTTCGGATTTGGAGAGCATTTCGGGCAAGGTGGTGGTGTGGTTGGATTGTTGGAAATATTGTGTGAATTGTTCATAGTGTCCTTGAATATTGTTTGAACGACTTAGGATTAGTAATTGCACGTGTGAATATTGGTGTTAGTTTGATTTTATGCGGTTGAATTGAATATAAGTGAATATCGTCGCATTATGTGAAAGAAGGTTGTTGATGCTAGAATGCATTTTGAATCAATGGTGGATGTCATTAGAATGTTTTGTTGGTATTGTTGTTGATGAAATTGGCCGAGTTTAATTCTGGGTGGTGTATTTATAGGGGAAGTGCTGCCGAAATTTCTGTAGAATTTGGTGTGCGTTTGGAATCGGGTTTCTAAATGCTTTTAGCTAATGTTTGATATTTAATGGCGTGTTGTAGATCTTGGAAAGTTCACGACGTAAACTTGGATTAGCTTGGAAAGCTGCAAGGTATGCAAGGCTTACCCTTTTCTTCGTTGGCATGTCTTATCTACGATTAAGTTATGATAAGTTACGAATCTCGAGGCGATTCCATTCCTATGATCCGAGCGAGCATATGAGTTTTATTTACTTTAATGTTCGCAAGTCAACTTAGTTAAATTATGGCTCCTATGTTTTGAAAGATTGAATTTCAAAAGCCTTAAAAAAGAATCGTTGCTACAAAAATAATCCCGATCTTCAAACGTCCGTAACTTTTGCATACGAGCTCGGAACGCCCCAAAACATAATAGATAAACTCATAAGACATAACTTTCCCCTAACTCTCGTAGTCGGGCTCGGATGGGGGTCGGCACCCATCCGTGGGGCCCGCGGCTCTTTTATACTATTCCTAATGATCTTTGGGAAAAATTTAATACTATTCCATTTCGATCTCCGCATATGGATTTCCTACCTATTTGATGAGTTATGATTATGATTTCATACATACGGTTCCTACGGTTCCGTGATACGTTTAAGACATTTGATACGTTTCCGAAAGTCGTCCGAAAAGTATTTGACATGACTAAGTTTTGACTCTTAAACGATAACTTGTTTTGATTCTTCCATTATACTTTGGAAATGTTTTAAAAAATTGCATATTGTTTCTCACGACTCTGCTCGTGCAATATTTTCACTTCCTTCACCGAGTCCCGGGGCCGGATGTTATCGTGCGCACTATGTTATATTTCCGGAGTATGATGTGTCCGGTTCGCCGAGCCCCTTTGGCCGGGAACCGTGGATAATGGTGTTATGATGTGTCCGGTACGCCGCGCCCCCTATTGGCCGGGTACCGTGGTATATGTATGATGTGCTGTGTGACGGGGATACGGAGATATAAAAATCTTCTAGAGTACGATGTGTTGTGGCGCCAACGACGGGCGGGCGACCACAGTTCTAAGAACCTTATGCGTGATTTATGTTTTACGAGTAAGCACTTTAATATTATGAAAGCATTTTAACATTTTGAATATTACATTTACTTTCTACACTTCTGATTTTGATTATGATCCTGCTTACTATATTTTATTTCATGCCTTGTATACTCGGGGCAAGATATTTTCCGTACCGACCCCTTTCTTCGGGCCGCGTTTCACGCCGCGTGTGCAGTTCACGCGGCAGGTCCGTCGGCTAGGATATCTCGTTCGTCGTCAAGTTCTCCTTTGATCCCAGCCTATACATTTTGGTACCGACATCTCTATTATCTCGTACATATGTTTGTTCATGGGTACGGCGGGCCCCCGTCCCGTCATATGATTCTGATGATCCCGAGGTCCGTGACATATACGCGTGGGTTATGGGGTAGTTACGCGTTTATCGTGTCCGTGTGATCCGTGTTCCGTACGCCCCCGTACGATGTTGGCCTTACCGCTCACGTATTATATTCTCCGCCGGATGTTGTGACCGCGAATGTATATATATATGTATATGAATCTGTGATAGCTACGGGGCGATGTGTCACTATTTGTAAGTATACGATCTGATTATGTCACTTATAGTCTGATGTTGAACTTTGTATACGCATAACCTGTTTGTATGTGGATCATGGTTAATAGGTGCACGTTCGGGTGCCCGGCAAATGGGTACCGCCACTACGACGGGTCAAGGTCGTGACAAAGTGGTATCGCAGCGGTTCGTCCTCGAATGTCTACGCATCGTGTCCGCAGTCCCGTTTATGGTGTGAAACGTCCACATTTATAAACGAGGTCATGGGGCATTTAGGAATCAACGACCTTTCTTCCGTCTTAGATCGTGCGATGGGTCGTTTATTTAGGATGACTCTTCCTAACGAGTCACAGTGATTTCCGCCGATGCCCCCGAGAAAAGCGACAACGCCGGTATGGCAAGTTCACAGTGGCTGGGGGAGACCAGCTCGTGCCCGGGAGTTACTGTGGCTCGTGTCGTCACGGCATGTTCGAGGTTACGCGCCATTACCGTAGGATTGGAGCAAAGCACAAGGCAGTGTCGGGGGCGACTCCACCGCGCCCCGAGACCGCGCAGCCTGAGGCTGCACCACGTCAGGGGCGCAGGATAGGGCCACAATGCGGTGTTACACTCGGAAAATTTCCCGTTGGTACGCAAGCGGACGAACTAGCGACGAGCGCGAGGAAAGTGCGAGGCATAATGTTTCCGGGCAACGCGAGTAAAACGAGCTAGTAATGCATGAAAATACCGAGGACGATTAGAACGAAAAGTCTTGGAAAAATGAAAAGTTGCGTGTTTGAAATGCCCGGGTCGAGTGCAAACGGACCGTAACGGTATACTGTCCGTAAACCGGAGGTCGTAAACCATGAAAACTTCAACTTTCTCGCTTGTACCCGAGAATGGTTAAATACGACCCGGTGGACGGACCGTGAAGTGATTTACGGCCCGTAAACCATGGTCGTAAATCACCATGCATGTTGCAAGGTTTCGTTTCG
Organism: Lycium ferocissimum; assembly: GCF_029784015.1. Taxonomy (NCBI): domain Eukaryota; kingdom Viridiplantae; phylum Streptophyta; class Magnoliopsida; order Solanales; family Solanaceae; genus Lycium; species Lycium ferocissimum. The sequence continues at coordinate 284 of NW_026722530.1, read as the reverse complement.
GCAAGCTTAAAAAGACGACCGCGAGGGACGGTCCGTAGTGAATACGGACCGTAAACTCCATGGACGACCACCGCTCCCAAAGACAGATTTTCAAGTCATTAAATATAAGGACCAAGACTTGTTTATTTCATTTTCATCATTTCACTACTTCTCTAGAATCTCTCTCTACCTTTATTATACAAGTTTTCAAGGATATTTGAGGATCAACAACACTAAATAAGTGGAGCAAGAGTAAAGGAAATCATCAAAGATCACCCAAGCCAAGAAATCCAAATGGAGAAAAA
>NW_026722529.1:0-7211 GCF_029784015.1 Lycium ferocissimum | reverse complement strand
GGACAAGATATTTATAGGATATATATGAAAAAGTCTTTTTTAAAGCTAAGCTTCCACGAGATTCGCCTTAAAGGGCATTCCGAGGCACGGGGTTGATCTCTTTATATTGCTTTATCTTCATACGTTCATTATATTATTTTTCATGTTCGGTATAGCTTACTATATTCTTATTCATGCCTTACATACTAAGTACATTATTCGTACTGACGTCCCTTCTTGTGGACGCTGCGTTCATGCCCGCAGGTGTGGATAGACAAGATGAGGATCTTTCATCGTAGATTTGCCTTCGAGGTACCGAATGATTGGTGAGCTCGACAACTTGGAGGAAACTTGCCAGTACGGATGTATATGTGTTTGTATGATTTTTGTTCGGGGCATGTCGGGGCCTGTCCGGGCTTGATTACTTCGGTCGTATTTCATAGAGGCTTTGCAGACGGTTCTTTGTGTATTGCTTAGCCGTTATGTTCCCCGGTCGTTATATTTGTCGTGGGTCCATTGGACATATATTTATACATGATATTATGTTCATATCTAGCCTTCAACTTTATTTTGTCATTCGATACATAGAGAATACAAGTTATAATTGGGTTCGCTGCGATTTTCGTAAGGTATCGATTGCCAATCACACGCACCAAGGGTGGGGTGTGGCAAGTACCTATTCGTGTGTCTACTCCGGTCGGAGGTTACTGTTATGGTTGATTGAGTATTTCGGTCGTACTTGGTTACTTTTATGGGTTATGACACATGGGTAGACTTGATGATGCCATTATGGTAGATTTCAATATTATTTTGGGTATGACACAGCTTTCTCATATCGTACGATCTTGAGTTGTCATGCCAAGATAGTCACTTTAACCATCACGGGCATTCATAGACTTAAGTAGAAGGGGTCTCCTAGGTCATTTCTGCAAAGAAAGATTGTTTTCTTTCTTCGAGCAAAGAAATTAGTCAACAAGGGGTGTATAGCTTATCGGCTCATGATCGTAACAACTACTTTGTTCCATCTCCGCCCTTGAGTCCATTTCCATTGTGAGCTAGTTCGCGGAGATATTCCCGTATCCCGTCTATGGAGTGCACCGCTCGATCGCGATATTGACTTGAATCCCGGGCACCGTCTTCTTCTATTACTGCCATATCGGATGGCACACATGAGACCAAAAACTTAAGGGCGATTATTAGGATTTATTGAGCAAGAGGTTCATTGGTGATGATGTCTCCCCTTGGGGTGCTCTTGTGTTGTTTGTGAAGAAGAAAGATGGATTTATGAGGATGTGCATTAATTATCGCCAGCTGAACAAGGTTACTATTTGGAACAAGTGTCCCATGCCTCGTATTGATGACTTATTTGACCAGCTTCAAGGTGCATTAGTGTTCTCGAAGATTGACTTGCGTTAAATTTACCACTCGGCTATAGATCGAGGGTGGGGATATTCGAAGACTTGACTTTTCGGATGAGATATGGGCATTATGAGTTTCGAGTGATGTCATTTAGGCTTACCAATGCCCCGGCTGTATTCATGACTTTGATAAATGGCATCTTTAGGCCATTTCTTGACTCCTTTGTGATTGTGTTTATCGATGATATCTTGGTGTATTCCAAGAGTAGAGAGGAGTATAAGAGCCATTTTCGCACTATACTTAGGTTGTTGAAGAAGAATAGTTTGTTTTCTAAGTTTTTGAAGTGAGTTTTTTTTGGTTGGAGTCTCGCGCGCGTTCTTGGGCCACATTGTGTCTAATGAAGGGATCATTGTTGATCCTCGGAAGATTGAGGCAGTGAGGGATTGGGTGAGACCCACTACTGTGACCGAGTTCCATAGTATCATGGGTTTAGCCAGCTACTACCGCCGATTTGTGAAGGGTTTCATTTCTATTGCTTTGTCATTGACCAGTGACTCAGAAGGATGTTCCCTTCCAGTGGTCTGATGATTGCGAGGAGAGCTTTCAAAAGCTCGAGACCCTTTTGACTTCAGCCCCAATTCTAGCATTATCCATGGAGGGTAAGGATTTCTCATTCTATTGTGATGCATCCTGTGTGGGTTTGGGTGATGTTTTGATGCATGAGGGTAGATTTCTTGCCTATGCTTCCCGTCAATTTAAGGTTCATGAAAGGAATTACCGTACCCATGATTTGGACTTGTTAGCTGTGGTCTTTGCTTTGAAGATCTGGAGGCATTACTTGTATGGTATCCATTGTGAGGTTTTCATCAATCACCATTGCCTTCCGTACATGTTTACCCATAGAGATCTTAATTCCAGGAAGCTCCGATGGATGGAGCTCCTAAAGGACTATGACATCTCTATTGTTTCTCATCTAGGGAAAGCCAATGTTGTTGCTGATGCCTTGAGTCACAAGGCCAGCGAGTATGGGGAAAGCAGCCCGTTTGGTTTTTCCGGCGTCACATTGTGCATGGAGCTTTAAACTCGGCTAATAATTTCGTTCGCCTTGATATTTTAGCTCCAGATAGAGTTTTAGCTTGTGTTGAGGCATGATCGTCCTTGTTAGACCAGGTCAGGACTCATCAGTTTGAGAATGCTCAGTTGAGTAAGATTCGAGATAGGGTTCTGAGAGGTGAGGCAAAGGAAGCCATGATTGATTCTGAGGGTACTTTGAGGATTAAGGGGTGCGTGTACGTTCCTCGTGTGACTTGATTCATTTTATTTTGACTAAGACCCATAGCTCTCGATATTCTATTCATCCGAGGGCGACTAAGATGTATCGGGACTTGAGGCAGCATTACTAGTGGCGCTATATGAAGAGAGATATTGCCGATTTTGTGGCTAAGTGTGGTAATTGTCAGCATGTTAAGAATGAGCACCAGCAACCTGGTGGTGTACTTCAGAGGATGCCCATACCCGAGTGGAAGTAGGAGAGGATTGTTGTGGATTTCGTTGTGGGTCTACCGAAGACCCTAGGTAAGTTTGATTTGATTTGGGTGATAATTGATCGGTTGACTAAGTTAGCTCATTTCATTTCCAGTTGGGTTTCTTATTCTACGGAGAAAGTTAGCCAAGCTGTACATTAGTGACATTATGAGAATGCATGGGGTTCCTATTTCTACCATATCTAATCGGGGTACTATCTTCACTTTCCATTTCGAAGAGCTTTTCATGATGAGTTGGGGTACCCGAGTGGATCTTAGTACAACTTTCAGCCCCAAATCAATGGGTAGTCCGAAGCTGACCATCCGGTGCTCGAGGATATGTTGAGGGCTTGCATTATAAACTTTGGTAGTCATTGGGATCGATCTTGCCGTTGGTGGTTTTGCGTACAACAACAATTATCACTCGAAGTATCGACATGGCGCCTTTTTGAGGCTTGTATGGTAGAGATGTAGATCTCCGGATGGTTGGTTTGATGTATTTTGAGGTTTGACCCTTGGGGTACGGATCTATCGGTGCAGTCTCCGAGAAGGTGAGGTCATTCCGGGCTAAGCTTTTGGCGACCTCGTAGTCGACGAAAGATGTATGAGGACCGGAAGGTCCGAGATTTAAAGTTCGCTGTTGGTGATCATATTCTATTGAAGATTTCACCCATGAATGGTGTTATAATATTTGGGAAGAGAGGTAATGTGAGTCCGAGGTATATTGGGTCCCTAAAAAAAAGATTGGTGACCTAGATGGTCAGGGTTTTTCCTTACCTTAGCTGAGCCTTATGTCATTTGAGATCCCTGATCGTGTGGGCGATATTGCTTATGAGTTGGCCTTGCCACCAGGCTTGGAAGGCGTTCATCCAGCTTTTCATGTGTCTATGCTGAAGAAATATCATGTCGATGATACTTATATTGTTCGTTGGGACTCGGTATTGCTTGATGAGAATTTGACTTACAAGGAGGAGCCTATTGCGATTTTGGATAAGCAGGTTTGAAAGTTGAGGTCTAAGGAGATAGCTTCTGTGAAGGTGCAATGGAAGCATCATCCTATTGAGGAGGCCACTTGGGAGGCTGAGTCCGACATGCGTCACCGATATCCTCAGTTGTTTGCCGATTCAGGTACTTTTTCGTTCTTTTCCCTTCGTCGCTTGAGGATGAGCGATGGTTTAATTGGTATCTGATGTAACGGCTCGTTTGGTCGTTATAGTCTTTTCGACACTTTTGACCCTTCCCCGAGCTTGTTTAGCTCATATTTGACCCAAGAGCACTATTGACACACTTTCGAGGTCTTTGGATTTGATTTGGTGACTTTGTGGGAAGTTTGGACTTAAAGCATAAAAGAGTTGACTCAAAGTTGACTTTTGGTTAAACGGACCTTTTTCGGGAATTCATCGATTCTGAGAGGTCCGGATGGTCTTTTAGAACTTATGCATATATTTGGTTCAGTTCCCAATGCACTCGGGTGCATTTTGAAACTTGGGTTGGGAGGTTCGGTTCCCAATGCACTCAGTTCCCCATGGGTTCTATAATACAAGTTATGAACTATTATGCTTAATATCATGAAAATCCTACATGCCTACACGTTTTCATGCAAGTATATTATATAACTGTATTCATGTTATAATACAAGTCATTTTATGAAATTCATAGGCTTCTTAGCCAATTATATCATGTCCATGTTTTTGGGAGTTGCACAGATTACCGAGAAGGTTTTATACTTGAAACTATGTTTACCAGCGTAGGATAAGGATCGCTCCGCCGCCTAGTTAGGACGATTCCTTCATATTGTCCCCCATTGAGGGATTTGGATCCATTCATGTCATGTTCATGTCTTGTACCCCAACAAGGTACAAAATGGCTTAGCTGATCGGGCATAGATCAGACGCGCATACTAACGTAGTGGTTTCATGTCGGTTACATTAATGCTCTCACATATATTTTTACTCATATATTATATATATATATATATATATATATATATATATATATATATATATGTATGTATGTATGTATGTATGTATGTATGTATGTATGTATGTATGTTCATGTTCATGACCGAGCTACAATTTCGGGTCTTATCATGTTATTTCCTATGCCATGTTTATTTCACTAAGTTGCTTTACATGCTAGTACATTTAATGTGCTAATGTCCCTTTTCTATTGCCCGGAGGCCTGCATTTCACGATGCAGATACGGACTTGCAGGGCGACACATCTACCCGGTAGGATATTGCACGTATCGCTTGTTGGTGAGCCTCATCTTTTCGGGTCTTGTCACTATTTACTTTTATGATAGTTATGCGGTTCGGCATGCGGGGGCTTTGTCCCAGTGCGAATCATGTATTTAACGGACTCATGTTAGAGGTTTCATAGACTAGTCAGTTATGTTATGAAGATATTTAGAGTCGTCTAGCCATTTTGGCTCATTATTATTATGATGTTATGATATTTTCAGACTTACGATTTGCGGTCTCACGCTTTACTTAAATTATGCATGTTCATAGTTTATTCCGCATCAGTTCATGCCCATGTTAGGTCAGCACGCCATGTGGTTCGCTCGGTCACATGCAGTCAACCATCAAGTGTCGTGTTACGCCCAGGCCATGATTCGGGGCGTGACAATTAAACGGAGTGAAATATGTATTTTCTACAAGTCAAAATGATTTTTTTAAAATTTTTTAGTTAATATTTTTGCCATTTCATTTGGCAAAATAGTTTCTATAATACTATAAATCATTTGGAAATTAATTTACATATTTTGCAATAATTATGAGATATTTTCTAAACTTAATTAAGGGAATAATTTAAAACAATTGTTATTTGATTGTTTAAATTATCATAAATCAATTAGCAAACAATTTACTCTGTTTAATTCAAGAAATTTGATTAATGAGATAATATAACCATTTCACTTGTCAAATATTAATTTCTGCATAATCAAGTAAATCCTAATTGAGTTAGATAAATAATTGTGGTTATATTTGTAAATCACTTATTATGTGTTTAAATACGGCTACAATTGAAATAATCAATTGATTAGTCAATTAGGGCCATAATTGAAATGACCAACCTCTTGGTTTGATTCAATTAAGGCCATGTTTGTAAATCAGGACTATTTTATGGAATTAGCCGTATTTTTAAAAAATTAATTGATTACTTTGTTAAAACTTGGCTATATTTGAAACGATTTTAATTGATAAGATATTTTATTTATTTAGTTGTGGGTATCTTAGTCAATTGCATATCTGCCCCGATATGCATATATACATAAATATACGCGGATATACCCTTATATCCGCGTATATCATGTATATGTATTGGGCCTGTTTATTTATCTTTTTAAACTAGCTGATCCCAGGCCCAAAGGACCGAGACCCAACCCAGGTCTGCAAGTAAAGGGGTGATACCCTCTCTTTACTTCTCATTTTTTTTCCTTCCACCAAACAACCCCTAGAGAGTTCTAAGGGTTTCACAAGGAAACCCTAGCGCCGCCACCCCTCTCCACACCCTCTCTCCTACGTCACTGACGTCGAAAATGGAAAAAATAGGGGCTTGCTTGTTTGCTTTTGCAATGGCATGGCCGAGAATGGCTGGAGCATCAATTGCTCTACCAGTTCTCAACCATTTCTACCTATACCTAACCCCAAACAAGGTATTATTTTCCCTCTTTTTACTTTTTCTGCTCTATAACGTTCACTTTCCAGTTGTGATGGGGTTGCATCAAGGATCAGCTCTTAGTCCATTTTTATTTTCCATGGTGATGGATGGATTGATACGGCAAATTCAAGGTGAAGTGCCATGGTGTATGCTTTTTGCAGATGACATAGTCCTAATCGACGAGACTCGTAGCGGAGTTAACGCTAAGCTGGAGGGTTGGAGACAGACTCTGGATTCTAAAGGGTTCAGGCCGAGAGGACAAAGACACGGAGACTGAGTGCAAGTTCGGTGAAGCACCTCGGGAGGGAGGCGGGCGTGGAAGTGAGGCTTGGTACCAGTGTCATCCCGGAAGAAAAGTAGTTTTAAATATCTTGGGTCTATTATACAAGGCAGCGTGGAGATTGACGATGATGTTACACATCGTATTGGGACAGGGTAGATGAAATGGAGGCTTGCTTCCAGAGGGCTATGTGATAAGAAGGTGCCACCACAACTTAAGGAACTGAGTTCTACAAAGTGGTGGTTAGACCGACTATGTTGTATGGGGCGGAGTGTTGGCTAGTAAAGATCTCTCACGTTCAAAAGATAAAAGTTTCCGAGATGAGAATGTTGAGATGGATGTGTGGGCACACCAGGAGTGACAGGATTAAGAATGAGGCTATCCGAGACAAGGTAGGAGTGGCCT
>NW_026722528.1:0-7426 GCF_029784015.1 Lycium ferocissimum | reverse complement strand
GGAAGGAAGGAGATCGGGGATATGCCCAGTGGTGAATGCACTACACTGGCTTGACTAATTCCCTTTGACTGCAAAACATTAGTAGAACCCTAAATTGAATGCACTAAATTGGATCTTGCAATTAAATGCGGTCATATAAATTCAAATAGTACGCCAGATTTTCTCCTAGTATTTAGTGTAAGAAGGTCAATTAGATCCTCCATCGAGATCAAAGTTGTAACTATATATGTCATGTCAATTAATGATCACCAGTGATTATTAAATATATATTCTTTACAAATATATAAAAATATTAAATTTAATTAAATATTAAGGAAAATATTTATTTCTATCAACTTTACAATATATATGATGAAAAAGTAAAACTAAAGATTAAAGAAAGAAATACGGAGAAAAACATAAAAAGGGAAATAAGACCATATATGAGTTTATTAGCCTTGAACTTCTCGAATTTGCTTGACATGAAAATATTAAAAAATTAAAATTAAAACCAATTACAATCCCGAGGACAAAATAAAGGAATATTAAGAAACATAATAAAAATTACCTACCGATTACCAAACGAAAGGAAAAAATAAATACAACGGTAATTATAACTAAATTTAAAATTTTATTAACATCCATAAGGACATAACATTTTGGACCCGTTAATGTATGAAGTAACAGTTAATATGAATTGATATTTTATGCTACATAGTAGTTACATTTACATTATAAGTATCTGATTTACACAAATTATATGAGCAAAGCTGAAAGAATGAAGTATTCGGTTGGATGTTGCGCTGCACACTTAATTTTACACTGCACCCGCAATTAAACTATATAATCAGACTCTAAAACATTCGAAGGCTAAAAGAAAGATGGTGAATACACTTGAAGAAGGCTAATAAAATAATCACAGGATTATTATGATGAACCTATGAACCAGTTTCTTCATCTTTCTTTCCATTCAGCCAAGCCACGTTGCTCGCTTCGTATAATATTTATTTTCAATACAAAATTGTTACTGCTAAAAAATGAATAAGGAAAAAAAAAAACAAAGAAGCTTACAAAAAGAGTAATCAAAGGATTTAGAATAGCGAAAACATTTGAAAAGCTCTCTTATCACAAATTCTTTAAGAAATAGAAATGGCGGACTTCCCGTATCAAACTTACTGATCAAAAAGTGCATGAACACAAAATTATTTTTGAGTAACTTGACTCAATAATCTTATTAAATAATCCATGAATCTCTTCATCCATTAACCTCTACATATTAATAAATTTTTTAACTTTCACTATAGACGATGATTAATGTGGAATAAGTAATCATCAAGGAAATTAAGCATTAATGGGTATTAATTGCTTACCATGGAATATGAAAAGATGGAGGGATAATTACTGAAGCTGTTTAGGTTGCGGTACTACGTCGGCTCAGACAAATCATTAATTTGGTTTTATTGCAAATTAGTGAATTATCCGCGCTTCGCGCGGTTATTAAAAAAGATGGCGAATAGGGAGATATATTTTAATCTATACGTACATATATATCCGCAAAATTATTTCGTCCAAATCCTAGTAATAAGAAGCTTATATTTTGTAGTAATTGATCATGTACTTCACTAATTTCCATAGCAAAACTGTAACAATTGAAACTTCATGTAACAAAATGAACAGTAAATAAAAAGTAAAGAAACCAAACCTACACGTTAAAATCATTATAATTGAAAATAATTATCATATATTATGATTTATGCAGCTTATTGGAAAGCAAAAGTTAAACACCTCCCACAAATGATTATACATTTGATCACAATGTGCAATTAAGGCCTAACGATAAGTAGTGAAAGCACAAATCGCGCCAGAAAGCTATTTTTAGGGCTGCTTGGTTGAAATGCAAACCATATTTCCAAAATAGTTTAGTCAAATTTAAAAAAAAAAAAATAGGAAATTCGTTGTTTTCTAACATCAGGTACCAATAATAATTTTTAGATTTCTTTTTCCTTAAGCCATATATGTCTTGAGAACTCTTGTGATTCTTAAAATTCTGTTTTAATCTTTTTATGACATGACTTCAATACTATCTATATATATATAAAAGGAGAGGTACAAGCAATGTGGTTAAGCCAAGTGGCAAGCTAAAAACAAGCCACTTGGCAATTTTAAGACAACCACTTGACACTTTTAAGACAAAACTATTTAAATGATGTAATAATTAACAATTAACTAATTTAATATCCACTTTATTATGAATATAAAAAGATAAATCTATGAAAATATTCAAATTTCGAAACCTTATGTAGAGATACAACAAACCCAAGAATCCTAGAATATATGTACCCTAATCAGATGTTAAATTTGAATTTAATTTGGAATTAAATATTTTTTTGAATTCGAGTTGAACATAAAGATATTCTAAAGTTGTAAACCTAAAATTTAGTTGAAGATAAATATATTCTAAAGTTTAAACATTAAATTTAGAACATAGGCATGATTAAATTTAACATTCGGTGTATAACAAAATTTTCTCAATTTTCTTTTTAATAAGTTAAATAAAAAGACCTTTTGGGCGCACATGTTTTATCTTTCCACGATAATTGAAGAAAATATTTTCAAATTTGAACTAAAAGATATAAATTTAAAAAAATAGTAGTAGCAGTGGTGGGGATAATAATAATAATAATAATAATAATAATAATAATAATAATAATAATAATAATAATAATAATAATAATAATAATAATAATAATAATAAAGTGATTATAAAGTCCTCTACATAAAACTCACGTGCCATTTAAAGAATAATATTTCATAATCCGAAACTTAAGGAATATATATGTTGCATCATTTTTGTATAACACGACAATGATGGAAAAAATGATGAACTATTTTGAATTTTAAAAATCTGAACTGATTTGAAGGATATCGAATTGAGATAAGAAAAAAATTGAATTTGAAATTAATTTTGAATCTGAATTTAAAGATAAAGTATTTGGATTGAGATTAGAAAAATGAAGTTTAATTTAAATTAAAAGATAAAAATATTTAAGTTGAGATAAAAAAAAACTTTAAATGAAGATAAAGAATTTGAATTGAGGTAAAACAATTTAGAGTTTGGATTTTAATCCACAACTTAGATTAGATAAGATTTATCTTATTTAACCACACAACATTATCATATCTCATCTTAGCTTATTAGATTAGCATAGCAGTTTTTTCAAATTTCAAATGCATAGCAATACACTTATATATAAATAATGGAGTACAATAGATAAGAATGAATTACGTGCAGCTCTTTCTTCTCTCAGTTTTACTTTGCATTGATAGTTATTCTATTATATGATACTCCATATATACATATTAGTTCTAACTTATGAGGTTCATGTTTTTCTTCGGTGCAATTTTATTTTGTGAACTTATCTTGATTATCGCGGTTTTGCGGGGCTACAAGATCGAAAGGAACAGAGACAGATCCTGTGTGCGACTTCTAAGGTTCTTAACACTGATTTCATTGTACTTGAAAATATAATTTAGAAGTAAATTTTGCTGTTTTCTGAAATATATTTTTCACTTATATAATTATATTTCGGATCTAAATATTAAATTTAGCCGAGCTATAAAATTATAAGCTTCGCATGTCACTGCTTGAGAAGGCCTAAATCACCTTATGATAGGCAACTCTCGACTGATAGTCAAGAAAGTAACAAGATTTCACAAACATTTATCATCGTAACACAAACTTCACCATCTGTTTTTTGTTTTGTTTTTTGGGATAAACAAGAATATGCAGATAATTTTTATGATAAAATATTAAAATTCAAAAACAATGATCCAAGCCGCAGTTAGTTACTTAGTTCGTCCAGATGGAACCTAAGAAGTTAACCGGTAAAGGAAATCTTAGGTTGCAATCCCAGTTGAACAGCATGCATGTGCATAAGCCATTGTTAGAGGATACCTCCGAGAAATGAAGATTATCAATATGCGCACCTAAAGATACCTATATATATAGTTGAACAATTTTGAAAAGTATATAGTTATACTAGAATTTAAGTTATATTTTTTGCATAATAATTTTACAACCCCATTAATTTTATGAAGTGTCAAGGATAATTTTCAAATCTGTTTAGTGTTAAAAAAAAAAAAAAAAATGAAGTGATCTATCAGTATAAAATATTCTTTTCAACTTTTTTTTCTCAACAACTTAAATATGTAGAATAAAAGATAAGGATATCCTAGAGTTTTATCTTTGCAAATATATATTGTGTTTTTAAAAAATATTTCTAACAAACAGATATGATATGATATTACATTTGAATTTAAATTAAATTTTAAGTGGGATGAAATTTCAACTCCAATCATTGAATCGCTACTAATAATATTGATGTATTTGTTTTGGTTAATGTTGTCTTAATTAACAATTCCTGTAATTTACTTGCCTAGCTAGATTTAAATTAAATTTGATTTTTTACACAATCTCAGGCTTAAGGAGTTGAAATAGTTGTTAACAATGCTTTTTCCAGTGGCTTAAGGAGCATATGCCGTGGCTTAAGGAGCATATGCCCTCAACTACTTTCTTTATTAATGTATGTATTTATTATCTTACCCAATTATCTTCTTTGTTTTAGTTTATTTTGGTGAACTCTTTTCTTATGACTTGATGTGGTATATTTGTTTTTGCTATTTATTTATCTCAAAAGTTTCTTTTACGCAATAATTTAAATGCAAACAAGTCTTATTGACACTCTTCACAGTAACACTAACCAAGCCAATTAAATCAATTGTGAAACATTGAATAAAAGGTAAAATAAAATTAGTTTTCAACTTTTCTTTTTTCTTTGTTATCTCCAAGGAACTATTGGATACATATAATTCAAAAAACGTTTTTGATATTCACTAACTACTAAGGTAGATCTTTGAGGTTCAAGTATTGACGTGTTATCATCTTCAGTGTTCTTCATAAACTCAATGCTAAAAATAAAATCACCAATTTAAAGCGAAGGAGGCAACAAAAAAAGAGTTTGAAAAAAGAAGAAGAAGGTAAACTAATGTTTTGGGCAAGAAATGATGATACTATTATAAAAAAGGAACATATATTTTCTCCGAAAGATATATCTGAAAGATATTAAATATTATACGAATAGAAGTTAAGCGCAGTGTAAATATAAGGAAAGAAATTAAGATTTGATAATGAATACATGATAATATACATCTGTTCATACTTTTTTCACTGCAAGTTCATTCATTTGTCAATTGCTTAAGAATATTTTTTCCTTATTCAATGAAATTTAAATCTTTTTGTTGCTTTGCTATGTCAGGGAATATGTGGCAGTTATATTGATTAATTAATTAGAAGGAGATCTAATAATGTTTCAATCACATAAAATGATATTAAGTCACGTGATAAATTAATTTCCATAATCACATGTTAAGTTTTGGTAATATTTATGGACTGCAATGCGATGACGTGGGGTGTAGTTAAGTTTTTATAATGTATTTATATATTAAATTTGATTTGAAATATAAATATTTTAATTGAGTGTTGTTGGTTTTCCATTAAATTAAACGACAAAAAATTCATTTAGTATAAGAAGAAATGAGATAGAAGTAATAATTTGTAATGACTTTTGAATATTGATATTTATATTATTATTATTTTTTACAGAATATTCATACAGATTAAAATGGGTAAATAATTAAAAAAATAATAATGAAAAGAAAATCGCTAGAGGTTTACAACCATGAATAATATATTTTCAAACATATCATTTTTTGAAATTCATTTAAAGTGTAGTATAAAATAATTACAGAATTGTTATAAAATATATCTTTTTTAATAATTATTCTTTTATATTACAAGCATTAAATATATGCTTAAAAGGTTTTTGTTCCCTTTCATTCTCAATTAAGTAAATGGAATTTGAAGTTTTGGTTACTATTATCAAAATTACTTATAATGAATAATTTTTCTAATTAAAATGTTATTGTGCTCAAATATCAAAAATATAATAAGTTGAAAATTATTTTTCATATTTTTTTACTTCGCTTTATTCTATAAGTTATCCATAATATATGTTCATACTTTAATACTGTATTTGGGATGTATTGTTGTTGGAAAAAAAAGGTCGGGGGGGGGGGAAGGGGTGTTGAACGTGGGGGCTACTAAAAAGAGAAAAAATCATAATATTTTAAAACTAAACAAGAACATGTTAATAATTTCAGAGGGTGTTAGGTAAAGTTTAATAGATTTGGCGCAAAGGAGAATGGGGGAGGGGGTGGTGTCCAACCTCGCTGAAGGTGTTTGACTTTTAAAGCAAAATTAGAGGGAAGAATGACTTTTACCCATAAAAATGGTGATATAATTTTGATCAAAATAAATAAAAATATTATTATTTAAAGATTTTGTTATTAAGTAGGTTGCATTAAAAAAATTAAGTTGAGAATTGAATCTCTTGAAGTATTAGATGATCCAATGTTATTAAACAAGTCAGACACAATTTGTCATAAATACATCGTTCAACATTTTTTCAAGACGCGCTTTTAAATACTTGCTCAGATAAATTTAAAGAATAGGACACAAAATGAAAAAATGATTGCGATTCCATGAGATATAAGAAGCAAAATGATGCAAAATGGTTTTCGACAAAGTTTATAACTGTATTTTATTGTAACTTCTCGCCTGATATTTCTCTATCTGTCGCTAATCGCACAAATACGTTGAATCTTGCAAGCCCCAGCAATACAGCCCAACAAAAAACAAAATTTGCAATAAGTACTAAACATTTGACATAAATAAAATTTTCCAGAAGACCTACACAATTGATAAGATAGATAAGAAAAATATAACACTTGCCGAGTGCAAAGCCATAAAATGATCTTTAGAAATAAGAACAAACTCATCAATTCAAGATTTTGGCTTATCCAGTTATTCTATATGTCTCTTTCAATAATGAGTACAATACTTGAGTTATTACTTGTTCCGTTACTCCTTCCGTGTTAAGTGTTAACTTTCAAAATAGGATTCATTTTCTTGTCAAAAAATTTCACAAACTAAAAACTATAAAAGCATTTTAAAAAAGGAAATGGAAATTAAACTTAAAACTATTAAATTTTCACTGATATTTTTCTTCCTCTTCCCTCCCAGGCCTGTCACCTTCTTCACTTGTAACAGTGGAACAATATGTTTTCCAAATCACAAAAGAAAATTCCTTTATTCTCCTCCTAATTTGCCGTGAATTTCTAAAATATGATTGTTTCTCCAAATAATTTTTCTTACCGTTTGAACACTCTCATCTCTTCTTATATGTTCCTCAATCAAACTTTTGTTGGTGGTAGATACTCCAACATTTTATTTTATATGCTAAGAATGAATCGTTTTTTTAGAAAAATGAAAGGCTTTTGATCTTTCATCTTCATTTACTTGAATGCTGTTATTTAATTGTAAACGGGA
>NW_026722527.1:0-7154 GCF_029784015.1 Lycium ferocissimum | reverse complement strand
GAGGTGACGATGGCAAATGCTATGATAATGTATGTGATATATTTATGTATGATGTATGTACATAAAAACCCATTCATATATAAGAGGTGTAAAGTTATATTCTCATCTCATGACTTATGTTTTCCTGATTATACTCATTTCACTTCTGCCTTACATACTCAGTACAATGTTCGTACTGACGTCCTTTCTTCGGACGCTATGTTCATGCCCACAGGTAGGCAGGGAGACGATGCTGATCCTAGGAGCCAGTAGCTGATTTGTGAGCACTCCATTGTCCGGAGGTGCTATTGATCATTCTTTTGGTACATATTTGTGTATTCATATTTTGGGCATAACGGGGTCCTGTCCCGTCCATATGTTTAGCACTCTAGTAGAGGCTCGTAGATACGCATGTGTGGGTAGTATCGTCCCATGGTCTCCATGTATATGTATGTGTATATGTATATATATTATTTTGATAGCCGAAGGGCTTATGCTTATAAAAGCTAATGTATTTCAGAAAATGGCAGTTTTATATGATTATGAGCATACAGTGTGAGTGATGGTGGATAAGCAAGAAATGAGCGGTGTTCGGTGGTTAGCCCCGGATACCCGTCGCGGCCCGTAGCTCGGGTCGTGACACTTAAGAATGAAGTTCCCCCGAGACTCGTACTTACACTAGACATGCCAAAAGAAAGAAAAGTTAGGCTTTACATACCTCGTCCGCTCCTAGATTAATCCAAACTTACGTCTTGGCTTCTCCAAATCTACAATAACATCATTAGACGCCCACATTAGTCGTAAGCTCTTAGAAATCCAATTCTAAACTAGCACTCCATTTACGGAGATTTGGGCAGCATTTCCCCGTAAATTCAACATGCCCGAGATTTCAACTGTACTAAATCTTCAATAACAATACCAACAACCATTCTAGCAACATCAATAAGTGATTCAAAACTCATTCTAGCATCAACAACTCTCTTCTACATAATTCGACGACATTCCATTTACATTCGGGCTAGCCACATACAATCAAGCCAACACCAACGATATCACATTCAAGTACTAATCCAAGACCATTCAAATACGATTTCAAGAACGTTTCAAACAATCCGCAAAACATTCAAATCAGCCCATCCAACACACAATGCAGACATCGAAACCTTCCAAGTTCAAGAAAACAACAACAACGCATTTCTTATTTCAAATTCATAAACTATGTCAATAACCACATATTACAATATCATTCATGTAAATGCAAGAAACTATATTACCAATATACTAATTCTACGCTAGCTCACAAACGGCTTCAACTCTAACTTGTAGCATCCAATACCTTCATTTCCATCACATAATCCATAACAATAACGACTAAAATACTACACAAAATTAGTCCAACATACCTATGGCAAATCAGCCCATTTGCGGTCACACACACATACATAAATTCCATGATTTTCATCCATTTTTACACACTACAACAACACTCGAACATGCTAAATACAATTAATACACCACTCCTACACAACTCACACCACACGGCCACAACCCACACATAATTTCACGAGTTTCATTCATTTCTACATATCACAACATGCATAAGCAACTATAAAACATGTAAAGAAAATTAAACCTCACCTTTTCTCTTCAACTTCTCTATTCGGATGAACTTGCTCATAACCACAACGAACGATTTTCTTGCTCTAACAATTACTCCATGTTGATTAGCACCTTCCAATTAGTAGAAAAGCTAGAAGAAATAAATTTTTTGATGGCTAGTTTTGGACCTCCATTTTTTTTCTTCATGGCCGAATATGGCCTTGTTTCTTTCTCCATGTTTCTTCAATTTTCTAGAGAATGAAAAATGATGAAGATGACTTAGCTTGTCATCTTTTATTTCCATATGAATTAACACATGTGGCCCTATGGCCTACAAGTCATGTGCATGGCCACATGGCCTTTTATTTCATGAACATTAAGTTTTCCATATTGCACTTTTGACCCCAAATTTTCTTAATATTCCATGCCAATAAAATCACAAACAACTTATGCCTTAAAAATAAAATCGAAGGTCAAAAATTTCAACCTCGCATCCGGAGTAGTCTTGTCCTTAACTTTTCATGGTTAACCCGGAATGTCCCAACGTACAAAATACGGGATATAACAGTTATATCCCGTATTTTGTACATTGGGATAATCCGAGTTAACCATGAAAAGTTAAGGACAAGACTATTCCCGGATACGAGATTGAGATTTTGACCTTCGATTTTGTTTTAAGGCATAAGTTGCTTACAATTTTACTGGCATGAAATATTAAGGAAAATTTGGGGTTAAAAGTGAATTATGAAAAGTTATTAATTTTTCATGAAATAGCCATGTTGGCCGTGTGATGTGGTGTGGGCCATGGTACACATGGATGAATTGTGTATGCATATATTAGATGAGGAGCAAGACAAAATCATCATCTTTTTAACTCTAGAAATATGAAGAAACATGGAAAAAAAAGGGAAGCATATTCGGCCAAGGGGCCGCCGAATGGATGCCAAGAAAAATTGAAGAAAAAAAAATATTTTCTTCTAGTATTCCAACCAATTGGAAGGTCCTTATTAACGTGCTTAAAAATTGACAATCATGTTGTTGCTTCATAATTTAAACTCACGTTATGATATATTTCGTATTTTCGTACGTCGGATTATTCGCAAGGCGAGGTGGGGCCCACACATTGAGATTTTTTAGGACATGCGACAATTTATATGAATCACATATGTGAAGTTAAACATAACTCAAGAAGGACCCTTGAGCCAAATCAAAGTGGAAGTCCTCCAAACAAATATTTTTAAGTAACGTTTTCGGGTGATCTGACTTCGAGGGGCAGAAACGGTATTATAAGTTTAGAATTTGGAAAAATACCAAAGATATAAGTTGTATATAATTGAATTATCTTTCCAACCATAGGTCGTGGGACCACATGTGACATTGGGATAAGGAGATATGGACGTTTTAAGGCGGAAAGGTCAGTGGGCTAGGACCAAACCGGGCCCAATCGGGTTAGGCCCATGACCCATGCCTATTTAAGTGAAATTTCAGCCCTTTCCTCTCATTTTTCAGACTAAGAACACCTGAAAATTCTGGAAATAGAGAGAGAAGAGCCTTGGAGAGAAGAAAAACCAATTTTGACCAAAATGCGAGCCCGAATTCCGAAGCCCATGAAGAGAAAAGTGTTATACGCTGCGTTGTCTTCAATTTGAGCTAAAAATCAACCAAGGAGAAGAGTAATAACGTGGGGGCTGCATGATTAAGGTATAAATACGGTTCCTTTTCATTGTTAACGAGTTTATTTAGAATTTTAACGGATTAGCACGGAGGGAATAGCCTGATAAATTCGTTTGTCGGTGTTGTGAATTATGGAAGGAGATTTGAAGAGAATTTTGGATGAAAATAAATGTATTTAACTTGTAAAATGTGAAAGTTGTTGTTATTGATGTTGTTCATATGAATTCCGACTCCTTTACGAAAATAAAATTATTAAATAGTTATATCGCAAATTTGGTTGGTTGAGAAATTTAGAAGATAATTAATGGCCGTTTTATGACATACGTCGGTATTGGAAATGATGTTAATACTATTGGTATTGTTGTTGATGTTGTTGGTTACTGAATTGAGAATTCGGGCTAGGCATATAAATAAGGGAAATGTTTGCCCAAAATTTACGTAGACAAATGCTAACTTAGGATTGAATTCCTAAGTACCTATAGCTAATGTTTGGTATTTATTGACGTATTGTAGATCTTAGGGAGCCCGAGACTTGAGTTTGTATTAGCTTAGGAAGCGGACGAGGTATGTGAAGCTTACCCTTTCTTTCTTTTTTTGGCATGTCATAGTCGTAAGTAGGCTATGATACGAGCCTCGGGGTAACTCCATTCTTAAGATCCGAGCACGTATACGATTCTTTTTCACTTCTTGATGTTAACTTTCTTAATATGGTCAAATTATGGTTCTTAAGTCTTTTGTATGGTTGGATTTCAAATGTTGCATAAAGAATGTTGTTTTTAAAGGATTACGTAACCTACGAACGACCGTAACTTTCGTAGACGAGCTCGGATCGTTTCGAAACGTTCGTAGGAGATTACATAATGAACAATATCCCCAACTTTTATAGATGGGCTCGGATTGGTTTGATACTTGTAAACGTGGGCCCCGAGACTTTCCTTTGTGTAGTGCTAACGACTCTTGAAAGGATTTAGCATGACGTCTTAACAATCGAGTACCGATTACTTACCTTCTTATCGAGTCTGTAACGACGATTATGTCCCCCGATTTCCATAAGATATTTCATGTGGTCGATACGTATCTATGATTCCCAAAGCCCCATTTGATGGGTTCCGAGTGACATTCGGAGAAACTTGATTTAACTATTGTCTTAGTTTTTAAATGATGGTTCGTTTTGATTATTTTATTGAGTTTTGAAAATGTTTTCAAGCTAGTATAGTTGCTCACGACCTTGTTCGTGCATATGGTTGTTACATCTTTCGCCGAGTCCGGGCCGGTTATGTTATCGTGCGCACTATGTTATATTCCGGTGTTATCTTTTACGGTTCACGAGTCCCTCGCTAGAGGGCCGGGTACCATATATTTGGTGTTATCTTGTGTTATGGCGTTATGATGTGTTATGGAGATGCGGGGTTACGAGAGATGAAATGAAATCTTCTGGTGTTATCTTGTGTTATGGCGCCAACACGGGAGGGGCGACCATATTCTGAGCCCACAAGCAGATTTATGTTTTTTAATGAGTAAGCATTTTTGGTGATACCGGAAATTGCATTTACTTTACCTCGTGTTACGATTGATCCTATTCTTGCTTTTCATGCTTTGCGTACTCGGTATATATTAAATCTTGACCCCTTTCTTCGAAGTGCGTTTCATGCCGCGCGGTACGGATACTTGTATAGGGGGAAAATCCACAGCTTAAGTTCTGTTCGGTGTCTTGGAGCGCTCCCGCATTACGAGCCTATACTTTGGTCCAGTTACATTATTGTACATATGTATATGTTTGTTCGAGGTACGAGCGGAGCCTGTCCCGTCCTTATGATTGTTGGATATTGTGGGGTACGTAGACATATGTGTGGGTTAGTAAGATGCCTTTGTTCGGTTAATATCTGCGTGATTTGTGATTTGGACGTCCTATACTATGATAGCCTTGGCTTGTAGTATCTGCTTTGAATTTTGACGGCGATGTGTGCCTATATATTTGTGACGACTTTGGGGCGACGTTTCTTTTACGTATAAGATACGGTCATGCGCTGCTATGCGACATCGACCTTTGTATATGTGTAAGTTGTTTGTACGTTGATTATGGTTAATGGGTGTGTGCGGGTGCCCGTCGGAACGCGAAATCACGGCACTACGGGGTTGGGTCGTGACATATGCGCATACGGTAGGCGTATGGTGACCGGATCACGGTATGTGATGAGGTGGATCATTACTTAGTTGTGGTGTTTAGTGATGGCAGGCTTGATCAGTCTTGGATATTACAGCACGAGCACGTACCCGGGGAGTAGCGAGGATCGACACGAGAGAGCGTCGACACTACGGGGAGTGTGACGAGGGGCCGGCGAAGGGCTAGATCCGGCTGGGTATTCGGAGGAAGTCTCGGGCCGAGGGGCAACCTCGGCGCGGCGGCCAAGCGAATGTCCTCCCCGGCCGGCCACGGAGCACACCCCCACGGTTCGCGGCGGGGAGACCGAGATGGTGCGAGGTATTCGAGGGCGGTCGAAACTCGGGGCTTCGGGTTCACGGGTGGAGCGAGAGGTTCCGGCCGACGGGAGAAGACCACCCGGACCCTCCGTGTTCCCGGCTGTGGGAGGTATCACCACGGAGAGGTGTTATCGCGCTACGGGCGGTTGTTTTACTTGTGGCCGTCGGGGGCACGTGCGCGGAGGTCGTTAATAGCGTGGGGGTGGTGCGGTGGTGCGGCTCGGCCTACGGAGTCGACGGTTCATCTTCTTCCTCGGTCGGCTATGCGCCTGTGCGGGGTACGCCAGGCTCTGTCCCAGGCCGCGGTAGAGGTCGTGGCGGAGCTTTCGATTCTAGCGGTCCCTTCGGACTCGCATGTGCCTTGGCCGGCCGACGGATCATGGCGTCGCCTAATGTGGTTACGAGGTATGTTGTTGATCTTCTCTCGAGCGCCTGCTGTGCATTGATAGATCCGAGGCTCCGGCTTTATCGTATATATTTCTCCCCTCGTTGCTAATAAGGGTGGGATAAAACCTGAATCGATAGAACCATTCGAGGTAGCTACACCGGTAGGGGATTCTGTTATAGCCAGGCAGGTTTATAGAGATTGTTCAGTAATTATCGGTGTGACACCTCAGAATTTTTCTGTACTTGAGTGACGAGTAGAACGATGAAGAGCTTGAGTATATGATGTGTTGTTAAGTCGGGAATGGCCAATCATGAATTTTGTGGAAATAAAGAAGTTGCGAAAATTCCCAGCCAGTGGTTGTATAGTGCACAATACGACCCGTAAAGTGATTTACGGACCGTATAGTGCAATCGTCCTCCAAGCAGTCAAAAATCTCAAGTTTTTGTTAAGTGTTGAAATGGTTAAATACGACCCAGTATACGGCCCGTAAAGCTGGAGGACGGACCGTAAGCCGGGTCGTAATGCTAGCAGGTGTCCTTCGACAAAACTTTTTTATTTTCTTAGCTTAAACACGTGCATGGAGGACGGACGCGTAAACCGGAACACGGTCCGTAAAGCTGACAGTTTCGACCCTTTGTACCAAACATTTGTTCATTAAAAATCAGGCTTTTGAGTTATTTAAAGGGACTTGGGCATCATTTTATTTCATTCTTCATACGCATGACTCAAGAATACTCTAGAACATTCCCGAATATCTCTTGTAAGGAATCAAGAGAATCAAAGGGAACATCAAGATCAACATCACTAAACTCGCTGAAACCAAGTGCAAGAACACATCAAAGGATGCGTCTAGGTCGAAATCCCAGAGAGTTAAACTAGGGTTTTTGGGGCTAAGGGTGAATACCACTCGGGGTTATTCCTCCATCTTTAAAGGGAAATTTTATGAACTTTACATCTATTTAAATTTATTGAGCTAAAATTCTGGTTTGAAAGTCACAAATGGGTCTGAATGATGAATAGGCGTTTCGATTTA
>NW_026722526.1:0-6440 GCF_029784015.1 Lycium ferocissimum | reverse complement strand
AATTTGAGAAACGACAAAAAGATTTTGGGAGTTTTACCATGTATTTTATTTTTGATTGATCTAAGAATCCAAGGAAAGTATATATGTAATAAGAGTCGGGGACGGGTTCGCTCGGCTCCAAATATGGGGTCGGGTGCCCATCACACCTAGCGAGATCGGGGTGTGACACCTAAGGCGGTGGATCATCCAAATAAGTATTTGTGCACAACGCGGCATGAAACGCGGCCCGAAGAAAGGGGTCGGTACGGAGTAATGTGCGAGTATGCAAAGCATGAAATATAGTAAACAAGATCACAGTCAAAACCAGAAGTACGAAAAGTAAATGCAATATTCAAGATATCGAAATGCTTACTTATAAAAAATACAAATCATGCATAGGGCTCTTAGAACGGTGGTCGCCCGCCTGTCGTTGGCGCCACGGCACGACATCACACCGAGAAGGTTTCATATCTCCGTACCCCGACATATCCCCATAACACATCATAGCCTACCATAACGCCATAACACGGATAACACCAATATAACGGAACCGGCCCTCTGCGAGGCTCGGTGAGGAACCGTAACACGACGCTCACACCGAAAAATAACATAGTGCGCACGATACATAACCTCGCCCGAGACTCGGTGAAGGATGTAACAACCATATGCGGGGAGCGTCGTGAGCAACTATATGCGATTAAAAACACTTTCAAAGACTCAATAAAATATCCAAAACGAGTCATCATTTAAGAATCAAAACGACAGTCAAATCAAATTTCTTTCGTACGTTGTTCGGGAACATATCAAATCGAACTTTAGGACTCGTAGACACGTATCAAACCATAGGAAATAGCTTATGGAAATTATGGGCATAATCGTTATTACAAACCCGATAGGGAAGTAAGTAACCATCGCTCGAGGGTTAAGACAATAATCGCCAAATTCTTTCAAAAGTCATTTGTACTACACAAGGAAAGTCTCGGGGCCCACGGACGAGTATCAAACCAATCCGGTCCATCTATGAAAGTTGGAGACCTTATTCATTGTCAGATCTCCCACCAACGTTTCGAAGCGATCCGAGCTCGTCTATGAAAGTTACGATTGTTCGTAGTTATAGAATCCTTTAAAAACAACATTCCTTATGCAAAATTTGAAATCCAATGGTACAAAGGACTTAAGAACCATAAGTTGACCATATTAAGGACGTTAACATTAAGAAGTAAATAAGAATCGTATACGTGCTCGGATCTTAAGAATGAAGTTCCCCCCGAGACTCGGACTTACATTAGTACATGCCAAAAGAAAGAAAGTTAGGCTTTACATACCTGCGTCCGCTTCCTAAATTAATCCAAACTTACGTACGGCTTCTCCAAAATCTACAATAACACCATTTAACATCGGACATTAGCCATAAGCATCGAAAAATCCAATTCCAAGCCATTACTTTTTCTACGAGAAATTTGGGCAGCATTTCCCCATAAATTCATCAACCGAAATTCAACTAAGCGGGTCGCATCAACAACCATACCAATAACCATTCTAACAACATCCATAAATGATTCAAAACGCATTCTAACATTAATAACTTTTTTTTTTTCTACATATTTCGACAACATTCCAATTATACTCAATTCAACTACATATATTCAACTAACACCAATGCTTACATATTCAAGACTAATCCGGAATCGATTCAATCGAGATTCAACAACATTTCAAGCAACTACTTCAATATTTCATACGGCCCAAACAACTTTGCAACCTTACCCGAAACCCTCAAATTTCCAGAAACATTAACAACACATTTTCTTCTTCCAAATTCATAAATTACATCAACATTCCACACAATAACAACATTAACTACAATAATACAAACACTATATTAAAATTACATTATCTTCTCCAACAACTACAAACGATTCCAACTTCCATTTAACTCGTTAAACCACCATTTTCATTATGGAATCCATGTAACAACAACCAAAAGCATTAAATAAAATTAGTTCTCCACTTCCACCCAACACCATACCCACACGGCACAACTCCAACTTAACTACTTTCATAAATTTCATCCTTTTCCCCCACTTACTACAACATGCACAACCATTCATAACATATAAAAAGAGGATTAAAAACTCACCTTTTTTTCTCTTAGTTCTTCAACATGACTTAGGTTGCAAATTGCATGAACAAAGGCTTGACTTGCCCAACAATTGTTCCATGATGTTTAGCACCTTCCAATTAGTAGAAAAGCTCGGAAGATTTTTTTTTTTTTTAGGGCTATTTTTGGTCTTCCATTTTTCTCCTACATGGCCGAATATGGCCTTCTTTCCTTTCTCCATGTTTCTTCAATTTTCTAGAGAATGAAATGTGATGGATAAGATGACAGAAAGTCATCTTTTATTCTCACATATTAAGGTTCCATGTGGCCTTGGCCCACAAGTCATGTGCATGGTCACATGGCTTTTAATTTCATGAACATTAAGTCTCCAAGTTTTCACTTTTGGCCCCATATTTCATGAAACATTAGTTTCCATAATTTCACTTTCAACCCCAAATTTTTCTTATTCCAAATTTACCCTTAACACTCCATACCAATGAAAAGATGAATATGCAACTTGTGCATTAAAACAAAATCGAAGGTCAAAATTCTCAACCTCGTATCCCGAAATGGTCTTGTCCTTAACTTTTCATGGTTGGCTCGGAATGTCCCAACGTACAAAATTACGAGATATAACATGACATAAGTACATAATGAAAACTTTTCAGAAACAAACATGCTTTTCATCTTTATCAAATCAAATAAAACCTATACCTTATGAAACTTGTAATACAATGCATAATAATACATCGGCTTACATAGCCGCTTACAAAACTGACATCTTATACACACGACACTGTCTGCAAAGTCTCTAACGTGGAATCATGAAACCATATCATCATGCTCTAACTCGGCAGCACCCCGAAGAAAATGGAGCTCGCCAATCCCGCTGGAACATCATCTCTAATATCTTCAACTCGTGCGGGTGTACCGCGCGACATGAAACGCAGACCCCACGAAGAAAGGGGTCGATGCGGAATATGTGCGAGTATGTAAACCATGAAATACAATAAGCGGGATCATACTGAAGTAGTGAGCACGAGAAAATCATAAAACTTGCCTTTGAAAACGTTTGTCATGCATATCAAATCATATAATCATCATGTAAACATATAGCGTGTCCCGGCCCTACAGTGAGGGACTCGGTAGATAAAATCATCATACTCATATACATATAACGTGCCTCGGCCCTCTAGTGAGGGACGCGGTAAGTAAAATCATGTCATCATCATGCATGCATATACATATATACATACGTACACCGGCCCTCTAGTGAGGGACTCGGTGAGTAGCGTGTCCCGGCCCGCTAGCAAGGGACTCGGTATGCAATCCTGGCCACCATCTCCATATCATCATCATATCATATATATATATATATATATAACGTGCCCCGGCCCTCTAGTGAGGGACGCGGTGAATAATGCAATAGAATTGCACGAATACATGCCCTGACATAGGGACGATGAAGGACATATTGAGGCCGGCACGAGCGGAGTAGTGACAAACCATATGCATATAAAATCATACTCATAGACTCAATGAAGAAGTCTAAGCGAATGTCATTTGAAAATCGGACAATAGTTATATCAAATATCTTTAGAACCATAACATACATCATACGTATTTACAACACGTCCATAAGGGTCATAGTCATATTCAAACCATAGGGATCATAGTCATACGTCAAACCAATCCGAGTTCGCCTCGAAAAGTTACAAACTTTATTCACTTTAGAACTTTCTACGAACAAATCGAAACGATCCGAGCCTTTCTACGAAAGTTACGGACGTTCGTAGTTTCGGAATCGTTTAGGAAACAAACTCTTTTTGAAAACAAACTTTTATGCAATCTTTGAAGTCCATTCATGCGAAAAAACATAAAGACCATAATTTGACTATATTAAGAATATGAATATCAAGAAACAAATATGGATCATAAACATGCTCGGACACGAGAGTAGAATTACCTCGGGGTTTACGTGTCATAACTTACTTTTCACTAAGACATGCCAAAGAAAGAAGGGTTAAAGCTTACATACCTCGTTCGCTTCCTACGCTAATCCAACTTACGTCTCGGCTTCCCAAAATCCACAACAACATCATTGGACATCAAACATTGGTCATAAGCATTGAAGGATTCAATTCCAAGCCATCATGTTAGCTACGGAAATTTGGGCAAAGATCTCCCCTGTAAATTCTGTTATATCCCGCATTTTTGCGTACTTGGAAATTTGAAATAACCTTGACTTGTGGGAAATAAGGTTATGTTTTTATTTTATTTATCATATGTGTGATATTCATGGGAAATATTGATACGGAAACATCGGGGAAGGCTAAGGGTAAAATTGGAATTTTGGAAATTAGTTCCGTGAATTACAAAATAAGATTTACAACGAATTGGGCTCAACAAAAAGTAAGAGAAATAAGGCCCAAGTGTATAGGGTGGTGCGGCCAAGTGCCTTTGGCCCAAGCCCATTTAATAAGTCATGTGCTTAATTAATAAGGGGATAATTATATAACCATGATCATCCATTAGAAACTTGAATTAAAACAAAGAAAGAAAGAAGAGCAAAAAGCGAGGGGTTCGCCCCCCCCCCCCCCCCCTTCAAGAAGAAAAAAAAAATTTCAAGCTTTCAACTTTGATTCAAAAAATCTTGTTCTTCTTGAATTCTTAGTAAGTTCAAGACGCTCTTCGACGTGGTATAATTAGTTTAGCGAAAGGATGACGTTTGTGGCAAGTAAAAAATTGAAGAAAAAGGTAAGAATTTCCTTCTTTCATGTTATGGAATAAGTGTATATGTTACAATGATTGGAATTGGATGAGAATTATGAAATTGTGGTGTGTGGGTGCATGGCGTGTGTGTGTGAAATATGTGCATGGCCGTGAGCCATAGTGGTGAAGGGGAGAGGTGAATTAAATTTTATTTAGCTTGTTAGTTGTGTCGTATGACATTTATGACTTAAGTAAGTCTTAAACGATTCGAATTGGCATTGAAATGGCATGTACGTCATTATGGGGAATTATGTGATTTTTCTATGATTTTTATATAAGTATGGAAGTAAGACTCTAAATGTGAATTATGGTTGTTGTTGATGAATTTGGGAGACGAAAATGTGTTATGAACATTTATGTCGAAGAATGGAGGTTTTGAATGAATTATGATTTCGGTGGAATTTTTGTATGTTTTGCAAATACTTTGTGTAGTGATATGGAATACTTCCGATTGTGTTGAAATGATTTTGATTAGTAAATGAATATGGAAATGTTGATATTAGCTTGGAATTGTGAAGTTGGAATGGAAGTTGTCGCTTTATGTGGGAAGGAAGACTATTTATGTTATGGTGTGTTTTGTGACGATTATTGATGTTGTTGGTATTGCTGTGTTGTTGTTGTTGATATTCTGGGCCGAGATAACTCTCGGGGATGTTGGATATATAGGGGAAATGCTGCCCAAATTTTTGTAGACAAGGATGGTTTAAGATTGAATTACTAAAGGCTTATAATTAACATTTGGTAATTGTGACCAAATTGTAGATTTTGGCAAACTTGAGACTTGATTTTGGAGACGTGTAGGAAGCGGAAAAGGTATGTAAAGCCATCCCTTTCTTTCTTTTGGCATGTCCTAGACATACTAGGTTGAGATTTGAGCCTCGGGGGCAATTCGTTTCATCGAAATCCGGAGTCCGATTTTGAGGTCGTTCATTCAATGTAATTGAATTAAAAATTCTTATGTTTTGTTGGAAAACTATTCGAACATCCATAGTTCGCCCAAATGTGATAGAATCATTTTGAAACTTACATGGATGACTCCATAGAGTCTAATGTTCGTAAATTAGGTCTGCCACCTCGACTTGGCCCGAGGTGGGCCCACTAGCCCCGAGACTCCTTCGTTTGCCCTAATACACTTATCTTTGTATATGTTACACCTCGTATTTTGAACATTTGAATATTCCGAGTTAATGGCGAGAGTTGGGATAAGACTATGTTCTAACATAATTTTTTAATGTGCGAGTTGTTAGGAATATTAATTGCGGGCAATGGCGAAGATGGAAAGTATTGAGAAAGGCTAAGGGCAAGAAGGGAAATTCGCAAAATGGGCCGTGAAATAATGCGGAAGGATAGGGACATAATGGTAATAATTAGGAAAGTCGAGGGGTAAAATGGTCATTTCACGAGTAATTAAGAAATTTCATGGAAAAAGGCCATGTGGCCGAAAATAAGCAAGGAGAAAGGAGACAAAGAAAGAACTTGGTCATCTTTGGAAATTTGAAGAAAATTCAAGAAAGGAAAAGAAAAGTCAAGAAAAAGGAAGAAAAATCTAGAGAGGGGGCATGTACCCCTCATGTATACAATAAGTATA
>NW_026722525.1:0-12629 GCF_029784015.1 Lycium ferocissimum | reverse complement strand
TACATTTGCATATTGTTTAGTTTAAAATTTGTTTCGACTTATGATTAAATTTGCTTTACATACTCGGTACATATTCATTAAAATCATAAACCCCCGTCTTCGAGTAACGTTCGTAATGCGCGTGATACGGACGCTCGGCTTGGTGATCCCTTAGGACACCTATTGACTTTAAAAGGTGCTCCTTGCCCAAGACTCATATATTTTGGTATGTTATCTTCGATGTATATGTACATTATCATTCGGGGGTACGACGACTGTCCGATATGATTTCGTTAATGCATTTAGTGGCTGTGGATATGTACGTGGGTTATGGCTATGTGCATGCGATTGTATATATATGTGATATGTTACGGCGGTTGTATCCCGGCCGGCTCCCTGTGGCTTTTAATATATGTATATATGGTTATGTTGGTGTGTGCTTTGTTGGTATTTTTTACGCGTGCGGAGTTAATTTTAGCTGATAAGAAAAAAATAGAGAACTACCGCTAATTTTTATTAAATATTTGATTACTATTTTGGGACTTTGGTACGTCGGGTGCCCGGAGTCGGGCTCTAGTCACGGCCTACGGGGTTGGGTCGTGAGCGAGAATCACGCGGCTTGACTCTAAATCGTGAGTAGGATAATTCTTTTCATGTTTTACGGTACTGCCGGGAAGCATAAGCTATCACTTACTGCCCGTCTTTGCGTAATCCTGCCCCAGCAATGCCGGAAGGCATCACGATAAATCACGCGCGTAAATGGGTCCCTCGGAAAAAGTCGGAGCCCCCCCCCCCTGGGCTGACAGTCAAATTCTCTTACGATTTGGAAGCTACGCTCTGAAAGCATCGGACCACCGGAACTTTGCTCCTCCCACGAGTCGGCCTTGTCCAAGGTCTTGAAATCGAAGCAAATTTCTCTACGAACCTCTGTAATAACCGGCCAATCCCCGGCTACGCGATCCGATTGTCGGTGAGCCTAGGCCAATTCTTTACGGCCTCAATCTACCGGGTATCCACCAGTGCCATCGACCCAATGCCCGAAGTCGGCCGAAATTCACACTTAGAAAATTTAGCATATAATTTACG
Organism: Lycium ferocissimum; assembly: GCF_029784015.1. NCBI lineage: Eukaryota > Viridiplantae > Streptophyta > Magnoliopsida > Solanales > Solanaceae > Lycium > Lycium ferocissimum. The sequence continues at coordinate 11,564 of NW_026722525.1, read as the reverse complement.
GTGCCGAAGTGTGTAAATACTTAGTCCTCAAATGGTGCATGCTACCTTACGATCGAGAATAAACCGAGAATATCATCGATGAACACAATCACGAAACATGTCTAAGAACGGTGCGAATACCCGATTCCTCGGAGTCCGTAAAAAGTGGCGGGGCATTTGTCGGCCCGAAAGACATCACTCTGAATTCATAGTGCCCGTATCGGGTCTGAATCTTGTCTTGGGAATATCGGCCCTCTCGTGCCGTGCTGATAATAGCTTGACCATGGATCTATCACTTCGAAACACACAGCACCTATGTTGATCAAACAAATCATCAATCTGGGGAGGGGATATTTATGTAACGATGGATTACATCGTTATTAATTTATAGGTAATCGATACACATCCGCGGCGAGCGGGTCTTTCTTTCTCACAAATAATACGGAGCTCCCGGGGTGATGTGCGGGCCTAATAAAGCCTTCTTTAATAAATCTCTCGGTACACTCTTTCAATTCTTTCAATTCTGCGGAATTGGGTACGTAACGGAGGAATAGAGATAAGGATTTGAGTATACGGCAGCAAATCAATGGCAAACTCTATCTCCCGGGGGGGAAGACACAGAGAGCTCGTACGGGAAATACATCCAGAACTCATTAACCAGGACGGCCCGAAGTCGGTGCCTGCGCCTCTAAATCATGAACACGGACCCGAGATGATAAATATACCCCTTTCGATCATTTTTTTCTTGCCTTGAGGTATGAAATAAACTTACCCCTCGGCGATGCGTAATTACACCTTGCCTCTATAAACTGGTTCCCCAGAGCGGAAACGGACTATCTTCTTTTGACAATCAACATTAGCATAACAAGAAGCTAGCCAATCCATACCCATAATCACATCGAACTCGGTCATGTCTAACTACTGCCAAATCGGCCTTAGTACGGCGGCCCACAGAGATAATCCGCGAACAATCTCTATAAATACGGCTTACGCATTCATATCCCCGCATTATAGCCCCCCCCGTATATTTTTCATTTGGAAATTCGAAAGTCGTCGTGGAAAGTTAGCGAGACCGTTTCGAAATTTTCTTAATGAACGAGTCGTTATAAATATTATTTATGACTATTGTTAGTACGAAAATATTGTGAAAGGTTAGGCGAGAGGAAAAATTCGCAAAATGGGCCGTGGAAATAATGCGGAAGGTTAGGGACAAAATGGTAATATTGAGAAAAGTCGAGGGGCAAATAAAATTTCACCAAGTTTCATGAAAATTCTAAAGAGGCCATATTGGCCGTGTGACAAAAGAGAAGAAAGATCAAAAAAAAGGGGGAAAAAGAAAATAAATAGTCATCTTTTCTTAAAATTTCAGAAAATTCTAGAGAGGCATGTGCCTCACATGATGAATTATATATATATATATGCTCGTTCATCTTCTAACATAAGATGAACTTGGAAAAAAAAAAAAAAGAGAGCAAGAACAACCTAGGCCATTCGGCAAGCTCTAATTTTTGCCCCCTTGAGATTTTGTCCCAAAAATTATTATCTTTTTGTATTTATACTAAGTCAGGGTCCTCTTTAACATGGTATGTTAGTGAGGCAAGAAAATCGTTCACATTTTTGCAAACTCACAATTTTACTCAAGTATGAAGAAGTTGAAGAAGAAAGGTATGGTTTCAACCTCCTTTGGGTTATGAAGGTTTTGTTTATGTTATGGGACATAGAAATGAGTAGAAATCATAAAAATATGGATGTTGGCATAGTGGCCGTGTATGCATGTATGTAGCCGTGCATGTATGGGTGTAGAAGTAGTGATTCAAACATCTTATTTAAGTGTTTTGGTTGTAGTTGTTGTGGACTCTATATTGGCAATGATTTGATGATTTTGGTTAAGGTTGTGAATGTTGGTGGGCTGAGTATAAATATATATGTTGTGTAGGAAAATGAATAAATTTCTATGTAGTAATTTTGATTGTTGTTGATGTGTATTCTATGACAAAAAATGAGAATTTGATGGTTTTTAAATTGATGTTGGAATTTTTATGTATGATTTGGAAGTGAATATAATGTTAATGTCATTTCTCTATTTATGAGTCTAATGTTGCTAAGGTGTGCATTGAGGAAGTTTATGAATTTGGAGAATAAAATATGGTAGTTGATGAATTTGGAGAAAGAGGTATGCTGGCCATGTATTGTTGAATTGGAACATTTCGGGTAAGGTTGTGTTTCGGATTGGCTTATTTGAATATTGTATGAATTGTTGAAGTGTTCTTGAATCGTGTTTGGAAGGTTTTGGATTGTTACTTGGGTATGCGATCGTTGGCATTAGTTCGGGTACATGTAGTTGAATTAAATAGCATTGAATATGGAAATGTATCTTGGGTTCGGTTGTTAATTATTATTGTTGATAGTTTGGCGGTTGAATTCAGGTTCTGATGTTGATTTGGGCCAAGCCATATTCTCGGGACGGAGTATTACGGAGAATCTTTGCCCAAATTTTTTGTAGACAAGTGAAGAATGGAAGATTTGAAAGCGAGAAAGTCTATTGACAATTGGTGAACATGACCATTTGCAAATTTTGGGCGAAACGGGATTCGGGGTGGACGAGCATAAGACGTCCGAAAGGTATGTAAGGCTTACCGCTTTCTTTCTCTGGCATGTCCTAGATATACTAGGCTTGAAATTGGACCTCGGGGACCTTTCTACTCCTCGGAATTCATGTCAAAATTGTCCTTTTTTCTTTGATAGAATTGAATCATTTATCTTGCTAATGGTTTGAAAATTTGTTTAAACGCCTAAAACTCAACAAGTGGAACCCGATTGCCTTAGAACTATTATGAATGACATCATGAAGTGTAAAATTATGTAAGTAAGGTGCGTCACCTCCGTTAACCGAAGTGGGCCACAAACCCCGAGACTATGTATATCGTCTGTTTGCCTTACTTCCGCACGAAAAGTGATTGAAACCTTTGGCTAATGTTCCGAGCTTGCTATAAGTGTCTGGTAACTGTATAAAAATATTATGGTGTGACTATTTTGATATAAACGCTCCGGTACGAATAATCTGATTTGAATATTCTGATATAAGCATTCCGATGTAAATGTTCTGGCATAAGCATTCGGTTATAAGTATTTGAAGGTAAATATTCGGATATGTATATGATCTAACATAAGTATTCCGGTCTAAGTATTCTGGTATAAACAATCCGTCATGAAAATTCCGATATGAGTATTCTGATGCGAGTATCCTTATAAGTCCTAATGTTTTCCATACACGACTCCGGATCGCTCGGAAAGTCCGAAGAGGTTTCTGCATGTCAAATGCTTATAACTCTCCGATGCTAACTCGGAATAACCCGAAACTTGTTCTGAATCTTCAGATGTTAATAAGCGTATGTATTCATCGAGTCTGATTCTATATGCATATGTTTCTGCACTACTCGGCTCGTGCGCGACTCAATGTATCTTTCACTGAGTCCCGGCCGGGGCATGTTATGATCTCAGGTGTGTACGTCACGATACGATTCTCGATTCACCGAGTCCCGGTCCGGGACATGTTATCGTGACACACACGGCACTTTCATTATTCACCGAGTCCCTCGTACTTGCGGGCGGGACACGTTATCCGTAAGTATCTATGATTTGATGGTACGGGGATGGTGGCCAGAGATGGCATATTATGATTATTCACCGAGACCCGCGATGAGGGCGGGACACGTTATGTATACTTGGCACGTGATTCGATATGCAGATTCTACTTCACCGAGTCCCTTAACAAAGGGCGGGACACGTTATTTGCACATGACTTATGAATCTCGATATATGATCCTATTTACCCGAGTCCCTCCTCGGAGGGCGGGATATGTTATTCACACATCTCCGTACGTCGACTGCGAATACGAATACGTACGACATATCTCCGTACATCCGACTCGGAACGCGAATCGCGCCGATACACCTGCGCGCGGCGCGATTACGGGTCTGTTCGATATATCTCGGTACGTCTGCGTCTGATATACAATCTCGTCTGAACATTCTGTACGATTTGTACCTCTTCGGACATGCGGTCTGTGGTTGTAACGTACGCATTTTGGTATTCTGGTTGACTTACTTTTACGTACTTTTCGACGTTTGAGACGAGTGTGTATGGACTATGTCTGAACGGTAAGCGTCTGGTATTCTGAGTAAAGTGTTTGCCGGTTATATATCTACGCTTCGATTTATGGTTCGTTTACGTATTGCATGCCTTACATACTCGGTACATTTTCCGACCGACCCCACGTCTCTTCGGGGCTGCGTTTCGTGCGCGCGGTACCCCGGACAGCTGAAGTCACTTTGTGGAGGATGTTCCGGCGGAGATGGCAAGCTCCATTTGCCGAGTGCTTTGCCGAGTCGAGTTTGTACGTTATGATTTACCGGACATTGTTAGAGACTTTGCGGACGCGTCGTGGGTATGATATGTCGATGTCATGGCGGCTCCCATCGGCGGCTTGTTGATTGTGTTATGTAGTAAATTTTGTATGATTACAGATTCTGTCAAATTCATAAGCTTCATTATGTATTTCAGGATTATTCAGTTTAGACATTTGAAAAAAAAATTCATGGGCATAATAGGAGTCTGTGGGTTCGCTCGGCTCCGGATATGGGGTCGGGTGCCCATCACACCCTATCGGGAATTGGGGTGTGACAGCAATCCCTCATCTGATGGCCACGACGGCCACGGTCGCGTAGCACCGCGGCACGGAAACACTCTCCCGGGTGAGACCTCGCGGTGCGTGGGTACGGAGGTCCGGGTGGCAGGTGGTCATCCGACCGGAACCTCGCTTGCCGAGGACCTAAGGCTCACGGAACTCGGTCCGCCCGGACGGTCCTACGCCGTCAAATCGCCTACCACCGACCGCATCCCGGCTGGCGGCGGGAAATATCCACCGGAGGACGATATCGAGGTCGCCCGCCTCGGGGATCTCCTACATGCCTGGACCGGCCCCTGGGGCGGCCTCCTCATCACGATCCCCACCGGACCGTGACCTTGCCGGTCTTGGCGTCCCCTCCATCCCCCCGGGCGTGCGCGCAACCCGGGCGATGTCCATATCAGGCCGCGCCGCCATCGTATCACATGCGTTAATCAAGTAGTCTGTCCAACCCCTATCACATACCGATGCATTCGGTCACCATATCCCGCCACTATAAACGGGTGCATACCGACCGAGAATCAAATTCCAAATTATACTCGCGAACACTCCGACCCCCGTCGTGTCAGACCGCAAAAATCGATCAACCCTCGCCCTCCGCAACTCCGGGGGCAGAAAGTGACGGAGAAAGGCAGCCGTAAACTCATCCCACGTGGGAAGCATCCCTCACCCAGATAGCTCAAAGGACTCATACCGCCGATTAAGTGCAATATCCCGTAACTCGTGTGAGGCTAACTCCAACGGACTGGTCTCCGAAGCCCGACCGGTCCCCAATGAGCGTCTCATCGCCGAATGAAATCATGGGGGTCCTCGTCGGGCCAGACCCGAAAAACTCGGGGGGGGTGACGTCAAGAAATCGCGAACCCTCGTTGTCGCGTGCCTATCATCATCATCCCCTCTCTGCCCGCGTTCGCGAGCTTGTCCCGCCACTATCGTCGTCAATAACTGTACGGCCTCCCTCAACGTCCTATCCTCAGTACCCGGCTGGGGAGCTGGGGGTGCTGAGGGACCTGCTCCAGCATCCCCTGGTGGTGGAGTGGCCGAGCCTTCCGACTGAAGTACGGTACCGGGCGTAGTCCGAGCACGTGCCCGTGTAACTCTCGGCGCTCTATTAGTCTTTCCTGCCACCACCTTGCCCTTCTGGGCGGCCGTTGCCTTCTTCGGAGGCATGTTCGAAAGATATAACAATTGGTCGAGAAAAGAGTCATCTTAATAGCACGGCTACTATCGCACGATCTAAGATTCAAGGAAAAGTAACATCCTAGATGTCACCGTAGCCTCCGTTTATAGATGGTGCGAACACACCGATAAACAAGACTCTACGAGACACGGCTGTGTAGACATTCCGAGGACAAACCCTGGCTCGATACCACTTTTTGTCACGACCCAACCCCGTAGGCCGTGACTAGTGCCCGAGTTGGGCACCCAAACGCATTCATCAAACCCGAATCACACACAGCTGGCTTATGCACATATGAAAATCAAACGCTCTCTCAAACACAACCATACGCATACATAGAAGCCGTGAGGCTATCAATGGCACAACGGCCCAGAATATATACATGCGAGCCGGGAAGGCGCCACACGGCGAATAGGTTCGCCCAAACATATAACATACGAACACACACACGAGTAGGCACATAACCCACATATACGTCTACAGACCTCTAAACAGACTAACAGAATCATATGACGGGACAGGGCCCCGCCGTACCCCTGAACACACACACACATATGCAACGAATGAGTATGTACCAAGATGTAGGCTCCGGGATAAAAGGAGCACTCCAACACGGCGGGATAAGTCTCCTACACGGCGGATCGCCAAGCGGCCGTCGTACTGCGGGCATGAAACGCGGCCCCGAAGAAAAGGGTCGGTACGAAATATGTGCGAGTATGCAAAGCGAGAAAATACAAGTAAATAAATCGAGTCACGCTCAAACAGGAGTACCGAAAGTAAGTACATTTCCAAAATGCCAAATGTTTATTTTCAAAATAGAAAAGCATGCAAAAAGCACGAAAATATGGTCGCCGCGTCGATGGCGCCATAACACGACATAACACCGAAGGTTTCAAATCTCCGTACAACCCGAACGCAACACATCATCACAACACATCATAAGCCATATCACAGCATAACTCCATAAACGGAACCCGGCCCTATGGCGAGGTCTCGGGAACCGTAACACAGCATAACACCGGAGTATATCATAATGCGCACGACAACAAATCGGCCCGGGAACCGGTGAGAGATGTACCAACAACACGCACGAGCAGTGTTATATCCCGTATTTTGAACAACGGGATAATATGAGTAAGTTGTGACAAGTTAGGAGCAAGACAATTCCGGGACATGAAGTCGGGATTTTTAACCATGATTTTGTTCTAAAAGCATAAGTCATGAATGACTTGTTGGCATGGAAAATATTAAGTAATCATTTGGGGCCAAAATGAATTAAGGAAACTTGGGAATTATTGAAGTGGGAGGGCCAAAGTGGCCGGCCAAGAACTTGTGGGCCAAGGCCACATGAAATTTAATTTATATATGGTCAAATTAAGAGATGACTAAGTCATCTTTTTCATTTGAACCTTATAGAATTTTCAAGAAAACTTGAGAGGACAAGAGAGAGCAACTCACGGCTAAGGAGGAGGAAAATCAAGTCCAAGAATTAGCCATAGAAAAATTTGATTCTTCTAGCAAAACAACTAATTCAAGGGTGCTCGTTAACGTGGAAGCGTTGTTTGAATCATTGGATCATTCGTTTTCACTCTTGGGAGCCTTAGTGGACGTGTGAGGTGAAGAAGAAAAGGTAAGAATCAAACCTCTATTATGTGTTGTAAGTGGTGTGGGTGTGTTGTAGTATGCAAATATGAATGAAAAACATGAAAATAATAATGTTGAAGTTGAGCCGTGAGAGTAGCCCTTGGGCCGTGCATGTGTATTGTATGTTATGAGTGATGAGTTGATTGTATTTAGCTTGTTGTGTGTGTTGTTGTAATGTGTCGAAATGGATGGAAATCATGAAATTTTATTTGTAGGGGCTGGCCGTGTATGGCGGTGGCGGGGGCAGCCATGGTAGACTAATGATATATGGTGTTTTGGTTGTTGTCGCCATGCGTTATATGATGTAAAAATGATGGTTAATGATCCCAAGTTGAAGCAAAAATTGTGTGGGCTGATTTAAGAATTAAGGTGGCTTAATGTAGTTGTTTGAACTTGTAAGAGTAATGATGTTAAAGTATGGTTTGTTAGTGTAATTCATGAATTTGGAAGGAAAGAATATATTTGGTGTTGTTCTCGGATTTGGAGACAATTTCGGGTAAGTTGGAACAATATGTGGCTTGTTTAAAATATTGTATGATTTGCTTAAAGTGTTCTTGCATAGGGTTGGAATGGGTTCGGGTGGAGAATTGAATGTATGAGCGTTAATGTTAATTTGATTATATGAAGTTAATTGAATATGTTGGAATGTCCTTTAGTGTGTAGCAACATGTGTTTAGGGTTGGAATGTGTTTGGATTGGAATGTGTTGGTATATATATGGCAAATTGATATCGTAGTTTGGTTGTTGGTTTGGTTGTTGTTGGATTTGGCCAGTATAAATCTCGGGGTTGGTGTATTTACAAAGTCTTGCCCGAAATTTCGGTAGAATTTAGTGTTCGTCTGGAATTGAATTCATGAAGGCTTAAGGCTAATGTTAATATGTTTGGCGTTATGTAGATCTTGGCGAACCCGGAGCTTGAAGGTTGGCTTTGCTTGCGAGCGAGTAAGGTATGTAAGGCATCGCTTTCTCTTTTGGCATGTCTTAGTGATACTAGGCTGTGACCCGAGCCTTGGGGGTAATTCCACTCTTAGAATCCGAGCTTAGGTATGTACTTTGTTCGTTCCTTAAAATATACTCCTTAACGGGACCAAAACAAGGCTTTCATGTTTTCTAAAGATTGAATTTCAAAGGTTTTACAAAGAATTTTGACTACAAAAGGGTCCGAACTTCGGACGTCGTAACTTTCGCACACGAGCTCGGAACGTCCAAAACATAATAGGTAAGCTTATAGGCATAACTTTCCCCAAACCACCGTAGTCGGGCCGGATGGGGGCCGGCACCGTTCGTGGGGCCCGCGGCTTCTACGCTCGTCCTTAATGGTCTTTTGAAGAAACTTAGTGCCATTTTCTCCGATTTCCGCGTATGGACTTCTTATTGATTTAATGAGTTTTGAATATGATTTTATGCATATGGTTACTCACGACTCGCTCGTGCTTATGGTCATCACCTCGTTCACCGGATCCGGTAGGTTATGCTTCGTGCGCGTTATGATATGCATTCGGTGTGATGCCGTGTTACGGTTCACCGAGCTCCTCTCCCGAGGACCGGTTCCGTTTGGTGTGATGTTGTGTTATGGCGTTATGGATGGCTATGATGTGTTACGGGGATTTGTCGGGTTACGGAGATATGAAATTCTTCTGGTGTGATGCTGTGGCGTGGCGCCAACGACAGGCGGGCGACCACCGTTCTAAGAGCCTTTGCATGAACTATATTTTTAAATAAGTGTTTTAATATTTTGCATATCATATTTACTTTTGTATTTTGCCATCATGATTACGTATTCACCTTTACATTACTCGGTACCTATTCGTGATCGACCCCTTTCTTCGGGGTCGTTTCATGCCGCAGTATCGACGCTCGGTTGAGAATCCACCCGCCTAGGCATCTACTCTGCGTTTTGAGAGCGCTCCTTCGTCGGAGCCTATATTTGGTATATATATATACTTTTTTGATGCGTATGTACATATTTATTCGGGGTACGACGGGGCCCGTCCCGTCATATGATTTTGTTACTTCGTGTTTAGAGGTACATGTGGACATGTACGTAGGTATGGTTACGTACGTACGGCTATATGTGTGTGTTATGTGTTTTTGGGCGGTCCGTCGCGCGGCTAGTAGGCTTGCCTTTGTGTATACTATGAGATTCCGTACGTTATGATATATGTGTGCTATTTTGCGACAATCTGAAGCCATATGTGATTATGTATGATTATGCGTGGTAGTATGTCAATTCTGAGTGTTAAGTGCGTACGAGTATCAGCTCGGACATTAGTCACGCTGCAGGGGTTGGGTCGTGACAAAAGTGGTATCAGCGGTTAGTCCTCGGAATGTCCCATGACCCGTGTCTAGTAGAGTCCTGTTTATCGGTGTGTCGTGCACCACATCTATAAACAGGAGGCTACAGGACATTTAGGATACTGCCTTTCTTTCTGATCTTAGATCGTGCGGTAGAGCCGTTTTATTAGGATGATTTCCTTCTGACGAAATTGCTATATTTTTTTTATGCCTCCGAGAAAAGCGACGGCGGCCCGAAGGGCAAGTCCACAAAGACGGCCGGCGAGGAGTCGGGCCCGCGAGTCACTAGGGCCCGTACCCCGGCTGAGCTAGAGATCGTGCCTCCGGCCCGGCTCGGCGACGCCACGTGTCGGAGGGGATTAGAGCGATGCGGTCGCGGTCGGAGGGCGGCTTCGCGCCGATTTCTAGAGCCCACGGCCTCTAGCCCCAGCGCGGCCCGGGGGCGGAGGATAGAGCTATGCGAGAGGCGGTGCAGTTACTAGTCAGATGGGTGGCAGGTCAGGAGCAACGACGTGAGTCAGGTGGTGATCGGTACATGGGGTAGGCGCTCGAGGGGGCCGTGAGTTTTGACCGTAATCCTCCGAGTTCTTTGGGACAAAGCCGAAGAAGACCCCGAAAAGGGAGTTTCTTAGGGAGATGCGGCGTACCTTACGGGCGACGAAGGCCTCTCCGACGGAGTCGGTTGAGTTGGCCTCATACGGCATTGCATGAAGTCGCGGCCAACCGAGTACGAGTCTGGGAATTAGCTAGGGGTAGAGGAGCCCCTCCGTTGCGTGGGATGAGTTCACGGAGGCTTTTCTGAGACATTTTCTACCACCAGAGCTACGGAGGGCCAGGTTGGACAGGTTTCTATCACTCAGGCAGCGAGGCCGCAGTGTCAGGGAGTATAGCTTGGAGTTTGACTCTCTGGCTCGGTATGCACCCACGTTGGTAGCCGACATGACCGACAGGATGCATCATTTTATTAGAGGTTTGGATAAATATTTGGTCGATAATTGTTTAGCCGTGGCTGCCCAACCGGGAATGGATATTGCCCGCGTACAGGCGTACGCCCAGGGCATGGAAGATAGACACAGGGGACATCAGCTGGGTCGAGATATCGACGGGAGCCAGCCCAAGAGGGCTAGGTCAGCCGGGTATGCTGGGGATTCTCGGCGGACGGCCTCGGCCCCGGATACCGGTAGATATTCCTCCCACCATCCGGAGTACACCCCCGCGGCCTTCAGGCGGGGAGGCCGACGGTGCGGGATATTCGGGGAGCGGGACGAGCTCCCGGGGCCTCGTTCTCACGGACGGGCGAGAGGTACCGATCAGCGGAGGCCATCCGGACCTCTGTGTTCCCGGCGTGGGAGGCACCGCCCCGGGAGAATGCTATCGGGCCACGGGCGCTTGCTTTTTGCGGGCGTCGGGACCACCGCATGCGAGAGATTGCCCGCGTGGAGGTAGTGCGGGTGGTGCGGCTCGGCCTACAGTTCGAGTCTTAGGTTCCTCTTCGCAGCGTAGCCATGCGCCCCGGCGGGGTATGCGGCACCGACGGGTCGTGGTAGAGGTCGCGGCGGAGCCTCCGGATTCCCGGCGGTCCACCGAACCGCGTATACGCGCTAGCTCGTAGACGGGACCGAGGGCGGTGCCGAATGCGGCTACGGGTATATGTGTTATATCCGTACTTTTGAACGTCGGGTTATTTGCCGAGGTGGGGCCCACACGTCGAGATATTTTTGGAACATCAGAAGTCATATGAAATTTTATATGTAAAGAAAAACAATCTGAAGGACCCT
>NW_026722524.1:0-7559 GCF_029784015.1 Lycium ferocissimum | reverse complement strand
TTACAAGGGGGGGAAGGCGGAAAGGGGCTAGATCCGAAGCCCTAGGTAGCGAGTATAGAGGGGGTCGAGAGCGGCTATACTCTAGATACTCAAAGCGATCGCCACTAGTGCACCTCCTCGACAATGGGGAGATTTGATAATTTCTATTCATTCGGACGAGGTCGAGCTCGAGGGTGGTTTCAGGTTCCCAATTTCAAGGAGATCCTAGCTATCAGAGACCACCGGTCCCACGATGCAACCAGTGTAGAAGGTTACATTCGGTTCCGTGTCGCCAAGTGTCAGATGCTTGTTATGCTTGCAGATAGACTGGGCATATGATGCGTGAGTGTCCCTCGATGCGTAGTAGAGGTGGGGCTTATCCCACAGGAATAGTAGCTGGTTCTTCTTCGTCCATGCGCCCCGTAGGCGTACTCCCCCGTGCTCGCGCAGTCATGGTAGAGGCGAGGGGTAGCCGGCGGGGTCAGTGCCTCCCCAAACTCCCGTATTCATGCATCGGGCTGATGGCAGGAGTGCAGAGTCCTCTCTGACGTCATATGTATATTGACGGTGTCTTCTTATAATATTTATACATTGAGATATGGGTTCTTACCTTGTCGTATATTACTCCTTATGTTGTTGGTGGATTGGGGTGAAACCTCAACCGATCAAACCTTTCAAGATCTCTCCGGGTTGGCGACCCCGTGATAGCTAGCCAAGTGTATAAGAATTGTGTGATTGTGGTGTGTGGTCGACACACCGTAGCTGATTTTATTGACCTGGAAATGTTAGATTTCGATGTTATTATAAGCATGGGTTGGTTAGCTTCCTGTTATGCCAATGTGGTTCAATTTCAATTCCTGGGAGAGCCAGTCCTAGAATGGAAGGGTAATACCGCATCTCCAAAAGGTAGATTTATTTCCTATCTCAAGGCATGAAAGATGATTGTTAAGGGCTACATTTATCATTTAGTCCGAGTACATGACAATGAAGCAAAGCCGCTGACTCTACAATCGGTGCCGGTAGTGAATGAGTTTCCGAATGTATTTCCAAATTAACTTCCGGGCCTTCCACTGGAACGAGAAATTGACTTTACTATTGATGTGTTGCCGGACACTGAACTCCATATCTATTCCTTCTTCTGACAATGGCTCATTGCACTGGAAAGAGCTAAAGGCATAACTGAAAAATTTGCTCAAGAAGGATTTATTAGACCCGGCTTCATCGCCATGGGAGCACTGTGTCTGTTTGTAGAAAAAAAAAGATGGCTCCTTGCGAATGTGCATCGACTATAGGCAGTTGAATAAGGTGACGATAAAGAATAAATATCCTCTTCTGAGAATCGATGATTTGTTTGACCAATTACAGGGTGCCAAGTGGTTTTCCAAGATTGATCTGAGATTGGGGTATCATCAAGTGAGAGTTAGAGAAAAAGATATTCCGAAAACGGCTTTCAGAACCAGATATGGCCATTATGAATTTTGAGTTATGTCCTTTGGCTTGACTAACGCTCCGGCAGTATTCATGAATTTGATGAACAATGTGTTTAAGCCTTTCCTAGACCTATTTCTAATCGTGCTCATCGATGACATTCTAGTATATTCTCGATTAGAAGCAGAGCATGTAGATCATCTACGTACCGTCCTTGGAATTCTTCGAACTCGAGAATTATATGTAAAATTTTCAAAATATGAATTCTGGTTGAATTCTGTAACTTTTTTGGGCCATATTATCTCGGCTAAATGAATTCGGGTCGACAATCAAAAAATTGAAGTTGTGAAGACCTAGCCGAGGCCTACAGCACCCATAGAGGTCCGTAGCTTTTTGGGTTTAGCAGGTTATTATAGAAGATTTGTGGAAAGATTTTCTTCTATTTTTGCCCCATTAACAAAGCTAACTAAAAAATCAGCAAAATTTCAATGGACCGATGCTTGTGAGCACAGTTTTCAGGGTTTGAAAGATAGATTAACTTCAGCCCCAATCCTGACTCTTCCAGAAGGGTTAGAAGATTATATTGTTTATTGTGATGCCTCCGATGTCGGATTGGGATGCGTGTTGATGCAGCACGGGAAGGTTATAGCCTATGCCTCCAGACAGTTTACAAATGTAAGAAACACTACCCAACCCATGATCTTGAATTAGCGGCGGTTATTCATGCTTTGAAGATCTGGAGACATTATTTGTATGGTGTTCATGTTGATATTTATACGGATCATAAGAGCCTATAGTATATTTCGACAAAAGAGTTGAATCTTCGCATAGTTCGGTTAGAGTTATTGAAAGACTACGGTGTGAGTATACTATATCATCCGGGAAAAGAAAATGTGGTGGCCGATGCTCTTAGCTGCAAATCCATGGGCATGTGACATTCAGTCGGAGAAGAAAGAATTAGTCCATGAGATAGTCCATGAGCTCTACCAGTTAGCTAACCTAGGAGTCTGCTTAATAGGCTCGGGCAATGCAGGGGTTGTTGTTCATAATCCATTTGTTTTATTCCTGGACACGGATGTGAAAAGGTGCCAATACCAAGATCCCCAGTTGGGTCACTATAGAGATACACTTTCTCAGAAAGAAAAGTCCCCATTTGAGATTTCGGCCGATGGGATTCTGAGGGTCCCATAGCTTTGCCGAGGCAAGCTATGTGTTCCAGATGTTGCAGGACTACGTCGTCAGATTCTGGAAGAAGCTCATAACTCCCGTTATTCTATTCACCCAGGCGCAACAAAGATGTACCATGATCTTAAGTTAATACATTGGTGGGATAGAATGAAGAGAGATATAGCAGAATTTTTAGCTCAATGCCCAAATTGCCAACAAGTGAAAATCGAGCATCAAAAGCCAGGAGGATTGTTACAAGCTATGGAAATTCCAACCTAGAAATGGGAGGTGATCAATATGGATTTTATTGTAGGTTTGCCTATTTCTCGGCATAAATATGATTCCATATGGGTAATCGTGGACACAATTACAAAATCAGCCCATTTTCTTTCGGTCAGAACTACATACTAGGCAGAAGATTATGCAAAGTTGTATCTTCAAAAAGATAGTGCGACTTCATGGTGTACCAAAGATCCATTATCACAGATAGAGGGGCACAATTTACAGCTAAATTTTGGAAGTCTTTTTAAGAAGGCTTGGGAACTCAAGTGAGACTCAGCACAGCATTTCATCCACAGACCGATAGACAAGACGAATGCACTATTCAGACCCTGGAAGATATGTTGTGGGCATGTGTATTGGATTTTGAGGTAATCGATGACTGATTTTTACTTATTGAATTTGCCTATAATACATCATTCTAGCATCCAGATGGCTCCGTATGAAGCCTTGGTATAGAAATGTGAATCTCCAATCGATGGTTTTGAAGTCGAAGAGACCAAACTCATAGGTCCAGAATGGATTCAGCAAGCGATGGAAAAGGTCAAATTTATCCGAGACCGATTGTTTACAGCTCAAAGTCACCAACAGTCTTATGCGAATAATTGCTGACGGAACGTGGAATTCCAAATTAATGATTGGGTGTTCTTAAAAGTGTCGCCGATGAAAAGCGTAATTAGATTCGGCAAGAAGGGTAAGCTTAGTCCACGGTATATCGGACCTTATAAGATTGTATGCAAGGTAGGCCAAATAGCTTATGAGCTAGATCTACCTCCAGAACTGGAGTCAGTTCATCCAGTTTTTCACGTGTCAATGCTCCGTAAATGTATTGGAGATCCTTCCAGAGTCGTACCTATAAAGGATGTCCAAATCACTGAAAAGTTAGCTTATGAAGAAGTGCCTATGGCTATACTAGATAGGAAAGTGTGAAGACTCAGGACTAAAGATGTCTCCTCGATTAAGGTTTTTTGGAGAAATAACAATAGAGAAGAGATGACTTAAGAAGCAGAAGAGAATATGAAGATTAGATATCCACATTTATTTCCACCCTCGGAAGAGATTCAAGACTAGACGCCATTATCTCCAGGTGTGAAATGCTTCTTTTATTGCTTTTGGGTCGTGTGTGGCCATATTTTCTGGCTGTTGTTATTATAGCCCTGTGTGGCGATGTTATTTCGGGCTGTTGTGGCAGGATGGTAGTGCCATATATTACAGGGGAAACTCTGGCAAAATTTCTGTAGAATCCCCTAAGAACTTAACATTCGAGGACGAATGTTCTGGGGAGAATGTTATACCTCGAAATTTTGGGTTGTTACGTGGTAAATAGATTAACGCAAGTTAAGGTGTGTATGGTGTCCCTACAAGTAAGAAGGGATACTTAATGATTCTAATTAATATTTTAAAGACATTTGAGGAGAGAGAAGAAATCTTGTTGGGGAAAGTTAAGGTAGACAGTGTCTTACAACGTGTACAAACGTACCAGCAGGTATTCCTTGTAATTTACAGAATTATAAGTTGAACGGATCAAATTGACAAAATCTGAACTGAATTAGGAAAAGTCTGCAAACACCAGTCACTGTTGATGGGTCGTCGACATGTCGACGGATCATCGATGTGCACCATCCCTGTGTTTCTGCAATCAGAGATTTGCAGGCGTAAGTCGACGGGTCATCGAAAACTGACTTCACAGAACTTTCAGGTCCAGCTTATAAAACAAATGACCCCCTGGCTTTTTTTTTAAGATTCCACTCTCTCTACAAGTCTTGACGACTCTAGAAAATTCCATACACTTCCCTAGCATAAATCCAAGGTAAATCAAAGATCAAATACCAAAAATTAGTAGAATCAAGTGCAAGGATGCTCTCTAGGGTTTGTGGAAACCAAGAATCTCTTTGGTGTTGAAGTGGGGTTTTTCTCCAAGTAAGGTATTTTCATCCAAAGTCCATATCTACATCATCAAAGGTGAGTTTCATGTTTATTTCATATTATTAAGAGTATTGAGGGGTTGAAGGACTTGGGTTAGAGAAGAAAGTAGAATGTGAGTTTAAATATGGAGAAAATGGTATTTTGAGTAGTAAGTTAATGTGAATTATGATTCTCAAGTATGAGATGAGTATAATCTTGTTATAAATGATGCTAATGACGTCGAGGAAGTGTTATATGAGTAATAAATATGATGTTGTATTATAGTTATGGTTATGGATGATGTTGAAGGTGGATTTGAGAAGTAAACAATGTTTAACTTGAAGAATCTATTGATTATGATAATATGGGTGTTTTTATTGATGTTTGGGAGTTGTCTTATTTTATGAAGGAATTTGTCGAAACAAAGGAAATGTCGCCCAATTTTCATTAGCTCTTAGTTGCTTTAGCTTAAGCTTAAGTATGTTTCCGGTTGTCTAACCTTAGTACAAATTCTCTTGAATGTATAATCGTGAGCTTAGAAGGAAAGCGTTTAGTCGATAAAGTGGAAGTGACGTAAAGGTATGTAAGGCTAGCCCTTCTTTTCTAAGGCATGATTACTATGACAAGATTTCCTCTACTTTTCCATGGCTTCCTTACATTTAAAAAAAAATTATAAGTCTATGATTACGAAGAGCTTCTCATGAGATAAAGATAAGAGATGTGTTATGAATGTGATAATTATTATGGTGAATCTATGTCCGGATATTTTAAAGCTTATGATATGATGCTATTATGATGTTAATGATCTTTATGTGATTTTGTCCTAGGGTGTGTCTATGAGCCGTCTGCAGTAGAGTCTTGTTTATAGGTGTGAAGCGCGCCACACTTATAAGTAAGAGGTTGCGGGGCATTTAGGAATAATGACCGTCTTTCTTCTTCATAGATCATGCGATAGAGCTATAATATAAGATTTCTCTTCTCCCTAATGGTGTGTTATGATTTCAGCGATGCCTGTGAGGAGGAAAGCAATAGGCCGCCTGAGGGCAAGGGCAGGCGATGTGAAGGCGGATTGAGCAGGAGCCACCGGTAAATATAGAAGAGGGTGAGTCCCATAATGAGGCTTCACCTCATACCTCTCACACTCCGCCTATCTTAGAGGAGCATGAAGGGGTCTCCACTCTAGCTCCAGTGCTTCCAGTCCCTCCACTGGGTGCTTCGGGCCAGCAGATGACCGAGGCTATTCAGCTATTGACCTAGCTAGTTGCTACTCAAGCTCAGTGGCAAAATACGGGTCCAGGCGATAGAGCAATTAGTGAAAGGGCCCGTGACTTTATGAGTTTGAATCCTCCAGAATTTTTCAGGTCAAAGCCGGATGAAGACCCGCAGGGTTTTATAGATGAGATGTTAAGGAGGCTGAGAATAATGCTTGCGTCTGATACTGAGTTAGTAGATTTAGCATCCTATATATTGCAGGATGTAGCCGTCCTTTGGTATAATAACGGGATTTCTTCGAGAGGGAAAAATGTGCCTCCCTCGGTATGGCAAGAGTTCGTAGATGCCTTCATCCACCATTATTTGCCACCAGAGGTCCGTCGGGCCCGAGCTAATAGGTTTTTGAATTTAAGGCAAGGA
The DNA here is from genome assembly GCF_029784015.1 of Lycium ferocissimum. Lineage (NCBI taxonomy): Eukaryota > Viridiplantae > Streptophyta > Magnoliopsida > Solanales > Solanaceae > Lycium > Lycium ferocissimum. The sequence continues at coordinate 1,169 of NW_026722524.1, read as the reverse complement.
AATATGGGTGTTAGGAAGTATAGCCTTCGCTTCAATTTATTGGCTAGGTACACCCAGACCATGGTAGCCGATATAGGAGACCGAGTGCACCGATTTGTGAGTTGTTTAGGGCCACATTTGATCAAAGAATGTTTGACAGCTTCACTTCAGAAAGGGATGGACATCTCCCATATTTAGGCCCCTGCCCAAAATTTGGAAGAGCAACAGCAGCCGCAAAGGGGTGGGCGCGATATTGATAGAGGGCTAGATCTGCCGGTGCTAGTAGTGAGTATAGAGGGGGTCAAATGCAACCGTATTCCAGATATTCATGCCATTCTACAGCTAGTGCACCTCGATGAGTGGCAGAGTTGGGGTCCAGCCCACAGGATCGGTAGCTGATTCTTCTTCGTCGATGCGCCCTATAGGGCTACACTCCCCAGACTTCAGTAGGTCGTGGCAGGGGTAAAGGGGGGCATCCAGTTCGACTGGGCCCCAGCCCCATATATATGCATTAGCCGGACGACAGGATCTTGAGTCCTCCCCTGACGTAGTCACAGGTATATTATCCGTACCCTCATTTGATGTTTATGCACTGATTGATCCAGGTTCTACCTTGTCGTACACTCCTTATATTGTCGGTCGTATTGGGGTGAAACCCGAGCCAATCAAACGTTTTGAGGTGTCTACTCCTGTTGGCGACCCGGTAATAGCTAGACAAGTACATAGAAATTGTGTGATTGTGGTATGTGATCATTAGACTATAGCTGATTTGATTGAGCTAGAAATGTTAGATTTTAATGTTATTATGGGAATGGATTGGCTGGCCTCTTGTTATGCTAATGTGGATTGTAGAACAAAAATGGTCCGATTCCAATTCCAGGAGAACCAAGCGTTCGAACGGAAAGTGTAACAGTCGTCTCCAAGAGGTAGGTTTATATCCTATCTCAAAGCGAGGAAGATGATTGTAAAAGGCTATATTTACCATTTAGTCCGGGTTCATGACACCGAAGCAAAGTCGCCGACTCTTCAATCTGTCCCGGTAGCTAATGAGTTTTTGGTTGTATTTCCAGACGAACTTCCAAGTCTTCCACCGAAATGGGAGATTGATTTTACTATTGATGTGCTATCGAACACCAAACCCATATCTATTCCCTCAAAAAGGCTCTTGGGGTGAAAAAGGGAAAGGAAAA
>NW_026722523.1:0-7281 GCF_029784015.1 Lycium ferocissimum | reverse complement strand
TTATTATGATTTTCCGACATTACTCATGCCTTACATACTCGGGTATTTTTAACGTGCCGTCCATAACGTGGACGCTACGCAGGTAAGCGAGGTTGTCGGACTTGATTCCTAGGAGTCTCCGGTACATTGAAAGGGCTCCGGTTATTCAGGAGCAGTCTAGTGGTATTACTTTTGTGCACATGCTTGGGAGCACGGCGAACCAGCCCGTCTTGTTACTATATGTTGTGTTTGAAACTCGTAGGCAGAATATACGATTAGATGTGTTGTATAGTTTACATACTTGGTGTATATTAAGTAAATAACGTTTGTTAATACATGTTTATAATATATTATTAATAATCGTATTAATGAAGAATGACGATAGCAGTTATACGGCCCATTGGGTAATAAGAATATGATACGATATAAGGGGTGCTCGAGTAAAATCGGGCACCCGTGCGCGACAATTGGGTCGTGACAATACCTATATAGGGTATCTTGTCCGGCCATTAAGGTGCGGTTTTGTCCGGCCGTTAAAGCTCGGTAAGTATCCAAATTACACATATATAAATACATATAACATGCATAAGAGCCCAATTAAATATTACTTCTCTATCGGAGTGACGTAAGGTCGGTAACCTACGATTTATATATTGGAATGATCATTATCGCTATATCTCACCTTGAAGGAACAAGTAACATAAGGTGAGACCAACAACAATGAACAAAATTGAGAAAATCATGAAATAGGCTCAATAATCACGTAATAGCATTAAAATCATAAGCTTTGGAATTTCTAGAATTTAAAATCATCATCATCATGTTCGTCGTAACGTCTATCTTTAACATCCTGAGAAGCTTTAAAAATCATGAACGTCTGGCTTTTGAAAACAAGAAGGTTACGGAAACCTTTATGAAATCATAACATAGGAATCATGCCTTTGAGAGAAAGGGACAAGCCTTAACATACCTTTTTGGTCGCCTTAACTTTAACTACTCGCGCTTGTCCTCCCGAGGCTCGTAAAATCTATATTAAAGAAAATTTATACTATTTTTAGACTGTTCCACCTTTATATTTGTATTAATCATGAAAATATAAATCTTTCTAGAGTTGTTGAAATTCAGCCGACATCTCCCATTTATATCCCAAGCTCGAAATCACAATCCAACAAGCAACAATAACAACAACAATACTAACATCAACCATATCATCATCAATATCAAAATACTCCACAAGGCGTCTCGTATGATTTTTATCCGATTTCTCCACATGAAACAAATTAACTATACGCTCATTTAATCGTTCTACCTTTGAAGATAAACCTAAAAAACAACGATAATAAGGAAAGATTCATACCTTATTCTTATTAAAACGATGATACCTCCAATATTTTCCTTGAATCCACGCCAAATTCCACCGCAAAACGATGCTATAGTCACATTGCATGCACCAGGAGCCTTGATTAGGTAAAATCACTCAATTCTCTCAACTTTTTATGACAAAAATGACCCTATATATGCTGAGCTCTATAATCTGATTTTTGGTGAAAAAGTGGGGTTTACCCCTTTTTATAAGGATTAAATTCGGTCGGGTCACTTTGTGGCATCCTTTCGCAGCAAATACGCAGCGATTCTTGTAGCGCGCGTTTTACCGATCTGTCGACCTAACTTGCAACATCCATAATTCTCTACTCCCATGCTCGTATCGTCGAGCGGTTTGTTGCGTTGGAAACTAGACTCGACGAAATTCATTTTAGGCTTTTGAAACACCTTAAAAACTCCTAATATACTAGAGATATACCCCTCTAAAGTTGACTAAAAATGCGCCAAAATCACTCGCCAACTTTTTTCCAAATTTTCGTCAAACTTATTTTCTTTGATTCGCTTGACCCCGGAAGCTTCCGAAACTCTCCATACATGATATTTATCATTAATGATACTTGATAATGGTCATGTCCTTCGGTTCCAAGGTTGTCCTTCCCGGTTACGACTTACAAGTTCATAATTCATCCTTTACTTAAACAATATACTTAATAATGCTTCGTTCCTCACAATCCAAAATTGTTTTACCTAGCCATAGCTTGACATGCTTATATTCAAATTCAACCAGTGCTTTTCCAAGGTACGGGGTGTAACTTCCTTCCCCCCTTTAGAAACATTCGTCCTCGAATGTTGAGCTCTTAAGGATTTCTACAAAAACTTTTGCCAGAGTTTCCTCTGTAATTGTACCACTACCATCCTGTCACAACAACCCAAAATATGTAATGCCTCATAGGGCTACGACATCAATACCCATATTGGCCACACACGATCAAGAAATCATTAAAAGAAGCATCACAATCCTGAGGATAATGATGTCTCTGGCTGGAGCTCTTTTGTTCTCATGTACATAATCAGAAATCAACTAGTATCCCGGTCTCATTCTTTCCTCGTTACAGTAATCTTGCCTTATTATGTCATGGCTACTCGCCATCCTGCAAAAACTCTCTTTTTCTCGTTCCTTATCTCCCTATTAGTGGGCAACTCCTTTGTTTACTCCTTCGATGCTGCCTCAAGCTATCCCTTCTTATACTTTTTGATCTTTTATACGCACTATATTGTCTCCTTGCAATTCACTGGTTAGGCTCTCTCATCCATTACAACTTCATCATAATTCCATTTACACTGACTTCCCAGTACTTTCTTACTAATAAGTCCCTACTCTTAACGGTTATGTTTCTCAAGCTATCCATCCCAATTCTTTTCCAAGATCAGCTATAACAATATCCTCAACACAATCTCTTAAGTACGTACATACGTAACGCTTCGTCACCATCTTTATTATTCCTCGTAGCAGGGTTATGCTTATAATAAGCTAATAATTATAGTTCAACTAATTCATAACCCAGAACACCTTCGAGCTCCTATCAAAACTATTCCTTCAATTTCCTTTCCTTAAATCCTACAGTATAAATTTATAATTATAGAGCTGAGGAAAATTCTCACTTTACAACAACTTCCTCCTAACATCAGTATACTTATCTTTGACTCCCTTATACTGGTGATTACATAGCTAGTTGTTATTCTTCGTTGGCTTTCCATTATTGCCTCGATACCATTTTGTTGGACATAACCTCACGTTGATGGTTCATATAGTTCCATAATATACACTCTCATATTCGGTATGGTTAGCGACTCGTGAGATACTTTCCAATCTCTGGTTAATACTGCTATCTTTCTATTATAAAACATCACTCCCCCTCTCTTGGAGATCGCCAAGCCGCCTATCATTATTCCTTTGGTTGGATTTTTACTCCTTCCGACACTAAGATTCCTTTTTGTTGTAACCAAAAGTGTACTTTGTATTCATCATCCTTTTCACCATCCTCTCGATAATTAACTTGGACACCGTTCTTACTCTCTTTGTATCTCTTTAGGACATGTCACCGTGTATCTAGTGTTACACCTCATGGTTTCGTCCGTTGAGATTCGTTAGGTGTTAGTTGTCCAAATCATGGAAATTGGAGTTACCTTAGGATATATGAGATTATATATTACCACATATTATGGTTATGGGGGTTTAAGCCCATGAAATAAGCTATGGAAGGATTTAAGAACAAGTAAATTAAGGAATGGAGTTTGTCAGAACTTTGGAAAAACTTGGCAAAATTTCCGGACAGGATTTTGGTCCAAATTGGGGGAGGTATATCTCCTTGAATATGAGGAGTTTTGGTGTGTTTCTTTTGTCAAAATTGAATTTCATCAAGCCTAGTTTCCAACGCAATAAACCGTTCATGAATGTGATATCGGAGTAAAAAGTTATGGGTGTTTCAAGACAGACTGTCTAAGCAGAAAAATTTGACGGACCGTTTGACGCCCCGCAGGAATTTTGACGGACCACAGAAATTTCTGCGGCCCGTCAAATTGCACCAGCCCAGCGTAAAATGCTTACAGTGAACCGTATTTGACTGGGCAGTTCTACGGACCATTTTGATGGTCCGTAGGAATTTTGACGGCCCGTCAAAATGGGCGCAGAATTGCCCGACGAGATTTTAAGTTCCGCTTTATATATTTCATCCCTCTTCATTTGGACATTTTATTTTACCAAATCAGATCCAAAATCTCTCCAAAAAGCCTCTCTTCAACTCTATAAACTAATCCAAGCCAAAATCCAAGGGAGATTAAATATCAAGAGGCAAGAATCAAGATACCCATGTGTTAGAAGTCTTGCTAGGGTTTGTAGACTCCAAGAATTCTTTGGATATTGAAGCTAGGGTTTTCATATAAGTTGATAGCTTGCTCCAAAGCTCATTCTTATGAGATGAAAGGTTAGTTTTCATACTTATTACATGTTATCAAGAATGTTTAGTTGTTGAACAACTTGGGTAGAAGGAGAAAGTAGAAGATGAGTTCTAAATGTAGCTTTTATGACGTTTATGAGTAGTAAGCTAAATTAATTCATGATTCTTAGTATAAAATGGATATAATCATGTTATGGATGGTAATAATGGTGATGAAGAGGCATTATATGAAAATGCGCTAAAATGGGTGTGAAGTTGTTGGCATAAGTTGAACATAAGGATGAATTTTGAAGGTTTAATGGAATGTGGTTGCTTGATTATGATATTGTGAGAGTATTATGGATGTTTGGGAGTTGTTTGCTAATATGGTGGAAGTTGACAAAATAAGGGAAATGCTGCCCAATTTTCATTGAATTTAAGAGAGTCACTAAAGCCTAACCATGGTATGAATCCTTCTAAATGTAGATTATTCAATAAACGCTAAATAGTTAAGAAGTTGAAGAGGTATGTAAGGCTAACCCTTCTTTCATTAAGGCATGGTTCCCTTGCTATATGTATCCTTTCATTAGCCCCATAATGTCTTCCAAATGACTCTATCTCTAAGATTACCAAAGCTTACGATTCTCGATACGTTCACGATTCTATTGCCTCTTTTATATGATAGTTGATCCTCTAAGGATAGATATAACGAAAATGATGATGTCAATGATGACGATGATATTCATGAACTCCTACGTATACAGATTTAAATATGTATGACTATGAAGTAACACCGAGCTTATACGGCCGGGTATGATGCCTATTGCGCGCAGACCACTGCAGTTGGGTACGGATAACAATGAGCCTTGGTAGGGCCAGGTATGTATGACACTGAGCCTTATCATGGCTGAGTATGTGAAACCACCAAAACTTCATGGTCGGGTATGCTATGGATACGAATATGTATATGAATACGAATACGAATATGGATACTGATATAAATATATGTATAGGTATATATGTATGTACACGAGCACGCATTAGAAATGGAAGATCCCTATGAAAGACAAGTAAGTAATTACGATGATTGCTACTATCCCCTGATTCTACCATCTTATGTTATTTCTTATGCTATCTCATATGCTCCTATTATGATGTTGATTATGCTTTACATACTCAGTACATTATTCGTACTGACGTCCCTTCTTGTGGACGCTGCGTCATACCCACAGGTGAGCAGGGAGACAGGCTTGATCCATAGATATCCTATTCGAGGACTGCATAGAGGAGCTCCACTTCATCCGGAGCTACAGCTTTTGGTATTATTCTTTTTTGTACATACGTACGGGAAAGGAGGGGTCCTATCCCGCCTATATGATGTGACATACTCGTCTTAGAGGCTCGTAGACAGTTGTGTATGGTTAGATGTCTTGTAGCCTTGTCGGCTTATATTTTGTACATTATTTTGATATCCTTGTCGGCTAGTGTACATGGATGTGGGCATTGTGTCGATGATGATATAAATGCATTGTTGTCCAATGAGATTAGCATTAATGATGGATAGAAATTATGACTAAGCTATGTGGCTCGCCTAAATGTAAATGTGAATGTACGACTAGAGGTGCCCGGGTAGGTTAGCACCGGGTGCCTGTCATGGCCCTCCGGTTGGGTCATGAAAAAAGTGGTATCAGAGCAGTTCTATCCTAGGGTGTGTCTACGAGCCGTGTCCAGTGGAGTCTTAGTTTTGGGTGTGTTGCGTGCCACACTTATAAACAGGAGGCTGCAGGCATTTTAGGAATGTATGTCTTTCTTCATAAGATCGTGCGATAGAGCCATGATATAAGGATTTCTTTTCCCTAATCGTGTATTATGTATTTTAGAAATGCCTGTAAAGAGAAAAGCTACGGCAGCCCAAAAGGGCAAGACAGTGGCAGGAAAGCGGGCTGAAAGAGCACCGCCAACGGTTGTAGAGGAAAGTGAGTCCCAGAATGTGACTCAATCTCAGTCTTCCCACTCAGTGCCTATTTCTAAGGAGCATGAGAGAGCCTCAGCCCCAGCTCCAACTCATCCACCGAACACTTCAGGCCAAGATGTGAAAGTGGCCATTCATTTACTTACTCAGTTAGTTGCCGCTCAGACTCAGCGGCAAGGTGATAGGGCTATTAGTGCAAGGGTGTCACGACCCGGCTACGGGCCATGACAGGTATCCGGGGCTACCCACCAAACACCGCTCATTGTTCTTATATCCGCTTCTCTCATTCATAATATATACTCATGATCATAGAAACTATTATGATTTGAAACATATTTACTTTTTATAAACATAAGCCACTTCGGCTATCAAAATAATATATATATATATATAAAAGATCGGTGGAGACCATACGACCCACACTGCGTATCTACGAGCCTCTACTAGAGTACTAGACATATGGACGGGACAGGACCCCGTCATGCCCAAAATATATACATACATATATACCAAAAGAGTAATCAATGACACCTCCGGGAAAAGTGGAGTGCTCTCAATCAGCTAATGGCTCCTATGAGTCCGGATCACCTCCTGTCTGCAACCGTGGGCATGAACACGGCGTCCAAAAAAGGACGCGGACGAATATTGCGGCGAGTATGTGAGGAATAAACGATAATAAGACATCAATAAAGTAAGGAGGCATCAAATGAGGATCAATCTGTGACTGACTGAATCATAAAGGAAATAATACAAGCTGGCTTACTTTCATACTCATCATCATATCATATATGCATAAACGTATAAGCTGCCCGACCATATAGGTATGGTGTGATAATCAATAGCATTAGCATTAGTACTAGCCTGCGTCCAGACCTCCCGCGTCCGGGGTATCATCTCATGCCGCCCACTATGGTGTACGCCGTACCATCCGGCCATGGTGTATAAGTTGCCGCCGCCTTCGTGTGGCTCCGGCCATATAGGCGCGGTATGATATCATCATGTACTCATCATAGTATGCTTATCATAATATACTTATCATAATATACTCATCATGATGCATGCATAGAAATA
>NW_026722522.1:0-73747 GCF_029784015.1 Lycium ferocissimum | reverse complement strand
GAAAACATGGCCACCACGAAAAAAAGCATTAAAAAAAGTTACATACCTTAGCCAATGGCGTCCCCTTTTTAACCTTTTTCCGGGGGGGGAAACAAAGCGAATATCCAAACCCATATTTTTCCGCCCGGGGTCATTTCCTTTTTTGTTATTGTTTCCCCCAAAACCAAATGGTACTTTCCTCAGGGCCCGTTGGGGGGCCGGGCCCCCCCGGCCCCGGGAACCCAACCGCTCTTCATTACTCTTTCCGGGCCATTCATTATTTCCATATTTATAATCATGAAGAACCATTTCCACCGGAAACATATTTTGCACCATAATAAGCTCCTCCCGCCGTCAAAATAATATACATACAATAAGGACACGGGACCATACTACCCACACATACGCATCTACGAGCCTCATCGGAGTACTAGACATATGACGGGATGCGCACTCCCGTCATGCCCAAAACATATATATGCAAAAGAATAAATCAATGGCACCTCCGACAATGGAGCGTTCTCAAGTCACCAATAGCTCCTACGAGTCTAGATCACCTCCTCGCTTTTCCACTGTAAAGTACGAACATTAACGTCTAAAGAAAACATACACGCTTTTCGCATTAACATTATACTGAGTATGTAAGGCATGAATGAAATGAACATAATAGAGAAATCATAAGATATAAGATGAAGATATAACCTCCGTAACTTTTAAGGGTGGATACATTCCATACATCTATCATATATATAATCATAGTACATGTATCATCATAGCGCATACATCATTGCATCATATATATGTCATCATCGTTAACCCGCGTCCGGGTAACCATCATATGCCACCCACTAGTGGTGTCATGCCCAGCCCTCTAGGCTCGGTAAAATCATAGCAGCCCGCCTTAGAGTTGACATGCCCGGCCAATTAGGCACGGTGGAATCGTATGCAGCCCGCCTTTCGCGCCGACATGCCCAGCCAACTAGCACTATGAATCGTATCGTCATACGTCAACATAAACTTATCATTATCACACATCTCATAGGCATATCATAACTTAGCATCATTATACATTCATCATTAATCATACGTTAAAAGCTTGAAGGTAACCATGTCTATGTCGGGGCGGACACGAGGTCGCGAACCCCCGACTATGTTAGCTGAGCGAGCATAATCGTCATATCTCACCTTAAGTGGACTAATTTTTTTAAGGTGAGTGTAAACAAGGAAAGCATCAATGGAAACATACTTGGGATCATTAACTTCATGGACATCTTATATTACTCTAGGATTCTTTATACCTAAACTCATCATCATCATTATCGCGCTCGTATCGTATCTCTTTTCTTTACCATATGCGTATGTAGCTCCTTATAGTCATGGACTCATCATTTCCGTTATTAGAAAGATCATGGAGAAATAGGAAGATGTATTCCATAGGAGTCATGCCTTAGAAGGAAAATATTAGCGTTACATACCTCTTTCGTTTAGCTATTCTATCGTTGATCATTCTCCTTCGATGCTCGCGTTTCTACCTTCAAGAGAATTCGCATCAACATTAGCTAATCGATTATATGAACGTGCTTACTAATGCTAGAGAAAATTGGGCAACATTTCCTTTGTTTATACAAATTTCCTCATATTACATATCAGCTCCCAAGCATCCATAACAACATTCACAATATTATAAGCAACAATTATCATTCATCTACATTATCCACATCTCCATAATTTCACTTCAATTCCTCCATAATCAAGCGGTCATAGTTCACTATTGCTTTTTCTCACATATAATACTTATCCCATATTCTAAATGTCACTTATAGCATACTTACAATCACAACATATCAATATTCATGACTCATTCCAAACTACTACTCAAAATCTCATTATTCCTATCTTTGTGACCCATTTTCTATCTCCTTCCATAATCTAAGTCTTTCAACCTCTCATTACCTTAAACAACATGAAAAGATCATAAAACTTACCTTATATAGTGTAGGAATAAGCCTTGAGTGGAAATACTTTCTTGCACCAAAACCCTAGTCCACCTCCATCGAATTCCTTGGCTTGATGAACTTTAACGTAAGCCACACACTTGATTTTGTTGGTTTGATTGTTGATCATCAATTTCTCTTGGGTTCTTTTGGATGAAGAGCGGAGAGGGTTCTAGAGGATTCTGAAGTTGAAGTGAGGAAATGAAATGAATTAAATGAGATTGGGTCCTTTTATCAACATTTAAAAATCAAGCCCGATATGCAGGAACATACGGACCGACATACGGTCCGTATCTTTTATATCGGGCCGTATGTTTCGTCCAAGTCATGGTCCTCATTCCGGGTAGAACATACGGCGACATACGCGCATGTTTTATACGGCCGATGTTAGACCGTATGTTGCCCAACTTTTCGAATTCGGTTTCGTCGACTCGTTTGATCTCCAATCCTATAACCTTCTTAACACTTGTTTAACACCTCATTAACAATCTAAGGGACATTATCACTCTTTTCCAAAACATCATTAAGCCGTTATTAACTTGTCGCTCGTAAATCTCTTCCGATACATAACGTACACCTTACCTTTCTTGGCAAACTTTCTTCTCTTACTTCGAATGTCTTTGAAATATCAATTAGAATCATCAAATGTTATTTCTTACTTACCAAGACATTGTACACTTCGTGCCCTTCATTAGTCTATTCACTGTACGTTAACGGGAAATTTTCTGAGGTGTAACACTATCTCTTTGTTTCTGAGTCTCCGTATTTGCCTATCTAGTTTAGCAATGGGTACCTCTTCATAAGCCAACTTTTCGGTAACTTGAACGTCATCTACTGGCATGATTCTAGAAGGATCTCCAACACACTTGCGGAGCATCGACACATGAAAAACTAGATGGACTGATTCAACTTCTGGAGGTAAATCTAGCTCATAAGCTACTTGGCCCACCTTGCGCACAACCTTATAAGGTCCAATATATCGAGGACTAAGCTTGCCCTTCTTGCCGAATCTCATTATACTTTTCATCGAAGGATACTTTTAGAATACCCAATCATTAACTTGAATTCTGTGTTTCGTCGACGATTGTCCGCATAAGATTTCTAGCGACTCGGCCGTCAACAATCGGTCGATAAGCTTGATCTTTTCCACCACTTTGTCGAATCAACTCGACCTATTAATTGTGTTTCTCTGATTTCAAACCACCCAATTGGCAATCTACACCTCCTTCCGTATAGAGCCTCATATGGGGCCATCTGGATACTGGGATGGTAACTGTTATTATATGCAAATTCAATAAGTGGCAAATGTTCATCCCAATTACCTCCGAAGTCTAATACATATGCCCGCAACATATCTTCCAAGGTCTGAATAACAAGGCTTCTGCCTTGTCCACATTAGGATGAAAATGCAGTGCTAAGTCTCACTTGAGTTTCCAAATCTTCTTGAAAAGACTTCCAGAATTTAGCTGTAAATTGTGCCCCTTTATTTGTGATAATGGAGACTGGGACACCATGGAGTCGCACTATCTCTTAAAGATACAACTTTGCATAATCTTCTGCTGAGTGTGTAGTCCTGACTGGAAGAAAATGAGCTGACTTCGTGAGCTTGTTGACAATTACCCATATGGAATTATACCTACACCGAGAATGAGGCAAACCTACAATAAAATCCATGTTGATCACCTCCCATTTCCAAGTTGGAATTTCCGTAGCCTGCAATAATCCTCCTGGCATTTGATGCTCAATTTTCACTTGTTGGCAATTTGGCATTGAGCTACAAATCGTGCTATATCCTTCTTCATTTCATCCCACCAATACATTGACTTAAGATCATGATACATCTTTGTCACTCCTGGATGAACTGAATAACGGGAGTAATGGGCATCTTCCAGAATCTGTCGAAATAGTCCTGCAACTTCTGGGACACATAACCTATTCTGATACCTAAGAACCCCATTTGCAGAGATTTCGAATGGCGACTTCTCATTCTGGGGAAGTGTATCTCTATAGTGACTCAACTGGAGATCTTCATATTGTCACTTTTTCACTTCTATGTCTAGGAATGAAACAGATGGATTATGAACAATAACCCTTGTATTGCCTGAGTCCATTAAACGGACTCCTAGGCTAGCTAACTTGCATTAGTCTATTCACCACACAACAACCCGAAATTCCGAGGTGTAACATTTCTGTCCCGTACTTCGCCAGTAGCTGTTAGCTACTCACTGGAATTTGACATTCCAGGTACGGGCCATAAGGTGCGGCCCGTACTTTAAAGTTCGGGACATACTTGGTGCTCGTACTTCGTCCGCTTCAGTGAACAATATAAATACGCAGACTCAGCTTTATTTTCTTATTTTCAAGTTCCTGAACCCTATGACAACCTGCTCTCCTCCCCCATCACTAAGAACACTAAGGCAAGCAATCCTATCTTATTCCAAATGGATTCTAACATATATCTATGAACATTAAGCAAGAATTCATTGTTCCTAACCTAGGGTTTTCAAGAAAACCCATATAAGGGTTTCAACACTTAGCTTTTGGGACTTTCCTCAAAGTTCGCACCTTTCTGCAAATTTTGGAGCATACAGTATGTGAGGCTAAATATCCACGTTTTTGGAGAATGTTCATGATTCTTCCTACGCCTCATTCTACATGCTTATCGTAATTTGACCTCGGTAATACGCTTAGCCTAGTTTCTTGAATAGTTGAGAACCGGCTACCTTCTGCAGTTATAGTTTTATAATCGTTCATGGTTATCATTTTGAATATCATGAACTCGCATGTAATCATTATAGACTTGTGTATTGACATCACGAGTCTCACGTTGTATAATTAGTTATTGGCTTAAGTTCTATAATCGAAATGGGGGCTATCATGCTATCGCCTATAGCTCAGTCCCGACTTGTAAATTACTTAATGTCAACACCCGTATCCGTAATTTCGGCCCTAGGACGGGCGCTTATGCATACGTGTCGCTTGGGCTCGCCGCGCTTTTGTGCATATTTATTTGGGCCCTAGGCCACGCTATATTTACATTTATACAGGTGATTCTTTATTCAGAACAGGGAGTACTTCAGATCCTTGCCTTCCTGTTTAGTTCTGTTTCCGTTTCAGTACTTATATTTCTTCTTTCAGTTGCTTTATATACCAGTACAATTCAAATGTGTTGATGTCTCTTTTTATTGCTTGGGGGCCTGCATCTCGCGATGCTGGCAACGATATACATGTTGATGATCCAGCTAGCTAGGACTGCTCGTATCAGTCCGGCCGCGAGCCCCGGGGCCTTCGAGGCGTTATCCCGCTTCACTTTTCTAGTTTTGGACATGTATTATCTTTTCGCATTCTTTAAAGGCTTCATAGACATAGTTCCCGCCCCGCCGATATTAGCCAGCATTTTGATGTGTTAGCCGTGATGGCATTTATTTCAGATGTTTTAGACTTAAACAATATTTCCGCATTTAATATATTTCAGCCAGAATTTTTAGTAGATCAACATGTGTTAGTCTTATTTCCTTATTTTAGTATGTTTTGATGTCACATGTTGATTCAGCCAGCCTATGGGTTTGCTCGGTCACATGTAGTTAGGCACCGAGTGCCATGTGTTACATCTCAAAATTTTTGGATTTGTTGCCTTGAGAGTAGACTAATATGAGCTTAAGATGAACACGAAGTTCTTATGAGATTAAGGAGAGTATCCAACAGTTTAAGAGCATACTATAAGATTTTGAGGTCATATGAATAGGTGAGGTTAAGTTCGTCAAAGGAAGTGAGATGCAAGACGTGTTTGGAAAGGTTTTCGCAATAGTTGATTCGATGCGTATTTAGAAATGTCTTGAGAGGTTGATATAGGGCCTATTATATGATTAATAAAGAGTTTTATAAGTTCCAAGAAGGTTCCACAAGGATTGGAAGTCAAACGAGTTGACGAGAATGAAATTCAGGAATTCCCATTTGTATGGCCATTTGTACAGCATCAGATAAATTATACGGCCCGTATAATCCGTAGATTACTTCCGCAGAAGATCCCTCGGTGAGATTATACTCATTCAATTATATGGACCGTATAAATTATACGGCCCGCATAATCGTGGCCGTATAACCTGCCCGCGCATTTTTCTTTATATACATGGACGACCTTTACTTTCTTTTTTCATTTCCTACTTTCTCCAAACTCTTCAAAGCTCTAAAACCCTTCTCCAAGCATATTCCACTCAAACCCAAGGGAAAACAAAGATCAAATAGTAAGAGTTAAGGTGTTTATGAGTTGGAAGTCTCACTAGGGTTAGTAGACTTCAAGAATAACTTGGATATTGAAACTAGGGTTTCCATATAAGTTGATAGCTTGCTCCAAAGCTCATTCTTATGAGATAAAAGGTTAGTTTTCATGCTTATTTCATGTTATCAAGAATGCTTAGTTGTTGAACAACTTGGGTAGAGGGAGAAAGTAGAAAATGAGGTCTAAATATAGTTTTCATGATGTTTTTTTAGTAGCAAGCTAACTTGAGTCATGATTCTTAGTATGATATGGATATGTTCTTGTTATAAAAGGTAATAATGATGATGAGGCAGCGTTGTATGAAAATGTGCTAAGGGTTGGTGTGAAGTTGTTGGTATAAGTTGTATATGAGAATGAATTTTGGAGACTTAATGGAATGTGATTACGTGATTATGATATTGTGGATGTTATTATGGTTGTTTGGGAGTTGTTTTGTAATATGGTGGAAGTCGATGAAATAGGGGAACACCACTACAGTTGTGTACGGATAACACTGAGCCTTGGTAGGGCCAGGTATGTATAACATCGAGCCTTGTCATGGCCGGGTATGTGAGACACTGAACATCTATGGTCGGGTATGGTACTATTATACAAGTAACATTAGAAATGGAAGGTTCCTATTAGAAAAAGAGTAAGGAAACATGATGATTATCGCTAGAGGTATAAATGACCCTATCCTTCCATGATTCTTCTATCTTATGTTATTACTCATGTTTCCATTATGCTATTGATTATGCTATTATGCTTTACATACTCAGCACATTATTCGTACGACGTCCTTTTGTTTGTGGACGCTGCGTCATGCCGCCCGAGTGACGGGGAGACAGACTTGATCCTTAGGTCGCTATCCGTAGATCGCAGGAGCTCCATTTGATCCGGCCGGCACCGTGGGTACTATTCTTTTGTATGTATATATAGCATGGCAAGGCGCAATCCGTCCGTCCTTATGACGATGTTTCCTCATACCTTCTTAGGCTCGTAAACAGTCATGATAGTAGATGTCTTTTGCCTTGTCGGCTTATATTTTTGGTATATTATTTTGTTAGCCTCGTCGGCTTGGGCATATGTATATGGGCATAGTTGTTGACATTGATATAAAAGTGTTTTAGCCGTTGGAAATGGTACTATTGAGGCATAGAGTTTGTTAATAAGCCATGTGGCTCACCTAGATACGACGAGAGGCCCGGTGGGTTAGCTCCGGGTGCCCGTCATGACCCTCCGGTTGGGTCGTGGCACCGTGTTACGCCTAGGCCACAGTTCGGGACGTGACAAGTACATAGTCTTTTTCTTTTGTAATGAGAACACAACTAATTAGAACATCATCTCTAATTAGTGGTGTTCTCTTAATATTAAGAGAGGATCTTCCTCACATATGTTAAAAGGGAGTCATGGCGTAGTCCTCCTCCCATGTATATTTTGATGTTTCAATTAATAAGATAGGGATCAATGCCAAACCCCCATGGCCATACACAAATGTAGCCTGTGGAATTAGCTTAATTTTTTTTTTTTTTTTTTTTTTAAAAAAGAAGTAAAATTAGGATGGCATGTGAAAATATAAAAGAAAAAAGATACCTAAGTTGAAAAGAAAAGAGAAGAAAAGAAAAGAAAAGAAAGAGCAGAACGGTAGGGGTAGTTGAAAAGTTTGAAAGGGGTAAGACTTGCTACAGAGAAGCATATGCAAAATCACAATCTTACAAGGAAGGTGTCCTTAAGTAAGTTATTATAAGCCGTCAATCTGAAATCCAAAGCATCTTATATTGTCTCCGATTATTTTGGTCGTGTGTCTGAATTCCTTATATTCTTCCTTTTTCGTCAGCGCTAGGGTTTCGTCTCTCTCAAAAGGTTCTCTTTCTTTCTCCATATCCCTCTTTCTTTCTGCTCTTTTTTTTTATGTCGTAATAATAATGCTTGATTTCATCTTAGAAGGTTACGTTTTGTGTTTTTGTATTTATCTATCTGTTTCTGGTAACCCCTTTGTTTGATTGATTTGGTGAGAGGTCTGGATTAAAGCATTGCTTTTGCTGATGCATTCAAGATTTTTGATTAGTTTATTCTGATTGTGCTACAACATATGGTTTTGTGGATTTTTTTTAGTTTCGTTTGATAGATGATGCCATGTAAATCAACTGATAGATATTTACAACTATTCTTTTTTGCTTTGTGTTTGTTAATCATAGTTTCAACTGTGTTTTCTTTTTGTACTGCTGAACAGATCTAAGCAGAGGAAAATTTCATTGTTGAGGAAGTGTGTGCATTAGGAAATTTTTTGATAATGAGCAACTCTTGGGCAGATTCAGTTGAGAATAATGTAGCTACTGATAATGTTGGGCCTAGTGGTGCTTCTGCTTCTACCAGGAGATCATCTTATGTCCCACCACATCTTCGCAACAAACCAATAGCAGCAGAACCTCCTCTAGCTCCATCGCAGGGTGGCCCACCTTCTAGAGGTTTTAATGGACCAACTAGATGGGGTGGTTCTTACGGACGCCAAGGTGGAGGCGGCAGCCGTGGAGGTGGTTGGGGTGGCAGAGGGGGTGGTTGGGGTAGAGACCGGGAAGTTAACCCTTTCGGTAATGATGCAGATGTGGTCTTGGAGCAATCATTTGATCAGGATAATACTGGTATCAATTTTGACGCTTATGAGGATATTCCAGTGGAAACAAGTGGAGAAAATGTGCCACCTCCTGTTAATACATTTGCAGACATAGATTTAGGGGATGCTGTTAACTTGAATATTAGGAGGTGCAAGTATGTTAAGCCCACTCCTGTCCAGCGATATGCAATTCCTATCTCCATAGCAGGACGAGATCTCATGGCCTGTGCCCAGACTGGATCCGGCAAGACTGCTGCCTTTTGTTTCCCAATTATTAGTGGAATCATGAGGGGGAATTTTCCGCAACGGCCTCGTGGAGTCCGCACAGTGTTTCCCCTTGCTCTTATTCTGTCTCCAACAAGAGAGCTCTCAATGCAGGTAGGTAGCAGTTTTTGAAATGCCACTTGATCCCTTATAAACCTTCACAAGTTTGTTAACTCCAATTTATGCTGTAGATACACGAGGAAGCTAAAAAGTTTTCTTATCAGACTGGTGTTCGGGTGGTAGTGGCCTACGGTGGAGCCCCGATTAATCAACAGGTACCTTTTAGTCTCTCTCCCTCTGCCCTATATTGTGAAGGAAAACAAATATTTGTAGAGGTGATATACTTGGGTACTTTGCATGTGAAGTTGGAAGGATAGGTAATCTTTTTGTTGAGTGGACGTTGTTTTCTGTTTTTTTTCTTCTTATGAGACCTAAATACCACGCGTCCTTGAATGTCCCCAACATAATGAATCCAATTATAGCTTGAAGCAAAAGAAAGGGGGACTTTGTCAAGCTTCCTTACCATGTACTCTTAGCAACATCATTAAACATAGTGTCTTACTCTTGCCATACACATAAATAGCATAATAGCGGACTCCTGAGTGCACCATTCAGTTACAACAAGTCTAATTCCCGTCTCTTATAAAATGCACAGATAGAGACCACATGACACACATCTAAGGTTAAACAGAAAAAGAAACCTTTCCTCTGTGTTTTAAGGAGGGGAAGTTGAATGTACGCTTCATTATTTTTTTTTTGAAACTGGTAACTTTTTCTATATTTCATATGTAGCAAACATTACTTAGGTAGTACTGAAACCGTATTTACAAGAAAGTATAACTTTTCTGTCCTCTCTCTATATTGTATCTAAAACATCAATTATAGTGACAGTATCATTTGAGTAGATCTGATTACACCAAAAACACATCAGCAAAATAAAGCTTAACTTGATCTTCTGCATCCCATTCTCCACATTCTCAAAAGATCTGGAGTTTCTCTCCTTCCTAATTGTCCACCAAATGCAAGCAGGGATAATTCTCCATCTAGTCCTGTCCAGTGTTATCAAAGGCGTGCTTTAAGCGCGCTTAAGCGCTGAAGCGAGGCTCAAAACATGTTGAGCGCTTCGCCTCGCTTTATGTGCGCTTCGTTGTCGTCATCAAGGATCTAAGACATACTTTCCTTGCCAATGAGCCTCTCTTGAGGAGGTGACACTAAATGATTGATATTTCACTTTATCGTAATATTTTTACAATTTCTTTGTCCATATATTTGTTATTCATGCTTATTATTATTAATCTTGGACTATTTGTATTTTTGCACCATTACGCTTTTTTGCATTAAAGCCCACGCTTTATTTGCGCTTCGCGCTTAAAGCCCCAGCTGACCTTAGAGCTTTTTGCGCTTTTCGCTTTTGATAACACTGGTCCTGTCCTTTGCCTGTAAGTCTGTTTCCTCCCAGCTTTTAAGAGCATCTGTAACCTTCCCAGGCATGGTCCAGGAAATGCCTTTAAGATTAAGAATAATTCTCCATAGATGAGTTGTTATCTTACAGTGAAGGAAAAGATGGTTAACTGTCTCTGATGTTTCCCCACACAAAAAGCATCTGGAACATAAAATGAAACCTCTTTTCATCAAATTATCTTGTGTAAGAGCTGTTTCTTTAGCACACAAAACAGGCTACTTTGTGAGGAATTTTTGTTTTCCAGATGTGTTTCCAAGACCAGTTGACTATCTGCTGATTGGAATAATTCATCATCTTGTAAGCTGCATTAACTTTGAATAAACCCTTACTGCTGCCTTGCCACCATAATACATCTTCTCCTGTCTGTAGTCCACTAAACTGCTCTAATGTACTAAAGAATTCAACCTGATATGTCTTCTAAAAATGATGTTCCATCCTTGAGGTGTCCACATCTTTGCTATAGTCCTTTGCTGGTATAGAACTATATTGAAGATATCTGGGAAGACCACATCTAATCTGCCAACTTCATGCCAATTGTCCTTCCAAAAGCTAATTTTACTCCCATCAAACACTTTGATCTGGGAATTATCTCTCAACTCACTCCACAGTGTTCTAATGGATCTCCATAGGCTAATCCCAAATGGTGTAGTGACCTCCTTAGTCAGCCATTTGTCTTCCTGTTCATACTTTGCTGTAATAATATTCCCCCAAAGGAGTTGATTCTCATTGGTGAACTTCCACAACCATTTCATTTCGAGAGCTTTACTCTGAATCTTCAAGTTCTTGAACCCTAACCCTCCAAGATTCTTGCCAAAATTGATTGCTGTCCACTTAACCAAGTGGTAACCTTTCTTTTCTTTGTTCCCATGCCATAACAAATTCCTCCTGATGCTATCCAACCTATTGATGACCCCTGTTGGGATGGGGAACAGGGACATCATGTATGTTGGAAGTGCATCAAGTACTGAGTTGATAAGAGTCAATCTGCCACCCGTAGACAGATATTGGGTCTTCCACCTGGCCAATTTCTTTTCACACTTCTCAATGACATTGTTCCAAATTTCTACTGACTTAGATTTAGCTCCTAAAGGCATTCCAAGATATATTGTTGGTAAAGCCCCTACTTCACCACCCAGAACAGCAGCTAACAGGTCCATGTTTGTAACTTCATTAATAGGGTAAAGGAAACTTTTCCTCCAGTTGATATGCAAGCCAGATATTCCTTCAAAAAGAACCAGAATCACCTGAGATATCTCAATTGATCTTCTTCAGCATCACAAAATATGAGAGTATCATCAGCATATTGTAAATGAGTCACCTCTAATCTGTCATTGCCAATTCTAGCTACATCAAAGCCTTTTATCCACCCATTCAGATTGGCCGTTTTAATCATATTATTAAGGCCTTCCATAGCAATCACAAGCAGAAAAGGTGATAAAGGGTCACCTTGCCTGAGTCCCCTTTATGCTTTGAAAAACCCCGCTGGAGAGCCATTTATAAGGACTGAAAAGCTAACAGTAGAGATGCAGAATTTAATCCAGTGTATCCATTTTTGACCAAAACCCATCCGTTCTAGCAAGCTCAGAAGGAAACTCCAATTAACATGGTGATAAGCCTTTTCAATATCAAGTTTGCACAAGATACCAGGTTTCTTTTGTTTCAACCTAGAGTCAACTGCTTCATTTGCTACGAGGACAACATCCATGATCTGTCTACCTTTAATTAAAGCCATTTGTTGAGAATCCACCAATTTTGAGATCACTCCTTTTAATCTCTCTGTCAAAACTTTGGAGAACAATTTGTAGATGCTACCTATCAAGGTGATAGGCCTGAAATCCCTTACTTCCTTAGGACCTTTCTTCTTAGGAATGAGAGCAATAAATGTTGCATTGAAGCTTCTTTCAAAGACTTCTTTGTCATTGAAGTTTCGAAAAGCAGTCATGATGTCCTGCTTCACTCTCTCCCAACACTTGATGAAGAACCCCATAGTTTTATTGTGTTGTAAATTATTCCTAGTTGTATGATTTTTTCCTATCTACTTTGTTTTTGTCATTTTTTTAACGTAGATGCATTTGTTTGTATAATCAGATCACTGTTATTTTTACTCCAGTCAATGGTCAATACAGTGGAGATGTCTGTTTTAACGCTGATGAGCCAAATGTCGAACAAAAAAAAAAAACTTTCTTATCTTCTAGATTGGATTGTGGCACTCTGTTTCTGGACAACCAAAAGCAGGAATATAGGAACAATATTGGGTGGAGGAGCAAGGTTTCTTTTTATATAAGTTTCTAAGCAGACATACAAAGATGCACCGAGGTTGTAGATACTTAAGGGAGACTGATGCTTAAGGGAGACTGATGCTTTTACTTCTTTATTTATGAATTTAATTTATGATTTTTTTCCAGCTGGAAAGTACAACTACATTAGATGCTAGAGTGTGAAAATTGTCTTATGGGCTTGACCATATAGATTTTTCTGTTACTAGCACACTAATATTTTGCTGTTACTAGAATATTGATTATTTCCTTGGATAAATATACAAGTTACCTTTCCTTTTACTTTCCATCTACTTTTTATAACCGTGAAATCCCTGAGGGTGGGGCGCAAGGTGCGAAATCAGTGGATTAGGGGTCCACCCCTCTACCTCTACTTAAATACCAAGCTTTTGTTGGCGCTAAGGTTTGAGCTTGTGACGTACGCCTAACCCACACATCACATGTTGTGCTCTTACCAGTATATCAAAGCCCTGGGGCCTTTTATTCCCATATCCATACTTTCTCTTTGTAAAAGACCTTCCTTTTTTTTTTTTTTAAAATCTGGTATTTGTCAAAGACCTTCCTTTAACAAGCAAGTGTTTAGATTTTGTCAAAAAAATGGTATATTAAGGGCTAATGGTTTTGGTTTCCTTGTTAATTCGGTGCCTCCTTTTTCTTCTCTGATATGTTCAGTTAGGTGCCATTTTATTCTTTCATGCTTTCAGTTGTATATGCAAGTATTTCCTCCTCTCTTTCCTCCCCCTCGTTTTGACTTAGGAAAGAGATGCAATTTCTTCTTGAAATGGTTAAATACAAATTGTTACCGTGTCCTAACATGTGGTGAGCACTACTCAGGCAGAACGTGGCTTTGTAAAACTACATGCAACTCATCAATTGTGCATTGGGGACATTTTAGTTATTTTTTTGAATATGTACATGTGAAAAAAAGCTGTCTAAATATTGGTACCTTTGGGATGCTTTCCCTGTACAAGACATCCGCTAGAACCAAAGTGGGTTCGACAAGAGTTCAACCTATGTTGCTCGGACTCTTCAAAAATGCCAAACGGGTGCGTATTGGATTCTCCAAAAGTAGTGCATTTTTGGAGGATCCGACACAGGTGCGGCAGCAATTTTGGAGAGTCCGAACAACATAGAGTTCAACTAAGAAAGCCCTATAGACACATCAGTCGATGAATTAAATTCGTGGAATTGGTTTTACTTTGTTTAGCTCATCATTTTAGATCTAATATGCATTTGACAGTGAAAGAGGGGAACTTCTTCCACAAAAATATATAGTAATCTAACGTTAAGAATTTGTCTTCGTTCAAGGAGGGACCCTCTGATCTATCAATGGGAAAGATATCTGGGTACTCCATGGTAAAGAATCCCAGAAAGATTTATGAAGATTCTTGACAGTCCCATGAAGATCTATATGTACTTGACCAGGAGAAGTGAGATCCTTTGAGACGCATTGATTTGGTTGGGTAAATAGTAGTTTTGAATATGAACTTCCCCATTCACATTCTTATTGGTGAGATCCTGAAATCTAGTGCAACTGCAATTGAAAGCGAAGATCTTTATCTTCTGGAGTATTTCTTATTTGCTGTTTTGAGAAAAAATTAGAAAAAAGATCTTTATTTTCTGCTACCTAAGTACATGACATGAACCATATATTGTTCTCAGTTAGCAAGTTTCTTACCCTGTTATCTTCAGGAAGGTGCCCCTTGTTACCCAGATTTCCATTTCTGAACATCCCATTTTTATTAAATATTTTGAAGGAAAGTCTAGATTGTTCTTCCACCTCCCCCTGTTGCTCTACTTTGTCCACTTTCAACTGGAACTCTGCTTTCAAATACTCCCTCCGTCCCAATTTATGTGGCACATTTAGAATTTCGAGAGTCAACCAAGTTTTTCTTTGACCGAAATTTCTTTATGTGCCTTTCAAGTATTTTAAGTTGTTAATTATTGTGATTTATATTACTTTTTACGTAGTTTCCAAATATAAAATTTTATTTCAAAAAAGTTAAAGCTTCTATGTTCGAATTCACAGTCAAAGTTTAGAAGTTTGAATCTCGAAATTCCAATTGAGCCATGCCACATAAATTGGGATAGAGGGAGTATACAACATGCAATTTTTTGTTGTTGGACTTACACACTGACATTAGTGGAGAAGAGCAAAGGGGTGGGCCCATTATCTGCGGAGTTTTTGAACTATGTGCCATTGGCCCTAGGGAATTTATCGGTTATTTAAAAAAGGTCATAAACTGAAATTAGTTTCGGAGACTTGAACAAATCAAATCTATTAACATTACTTTCATTTTATCTATGCCGGTCAAGTCAGAACCTCAATAGAAGTATTAACAAATATTCAGTTGTTTAACTATGGTGATTTCATTGTTATTTTATATATCTAGTGTAGTTAGTATCTGATCTTATCAGTTCATTGTCAGATTAGCTCCCCAAGTCTGAACATTTGAGTATAAAGTGGTGTTTCTGTACGTCTTGGTACACGTCTCATGTATTTTGTTTCCCCTACAATATCAATAAAACATTACTTTCATCGAGGAAAAAATGATGTGTTCTTTGCGTTATTGTTTGTTACATATCTGCAGCTCCGAGAGCTTGAGAGAGGAGTTGATATTCTTGTGGCAACTCCTGGTAGACTGGTTGATTTACTTGAGAGAGCAAAAGTTTCATTACAGATGATTAGGTATTTAGCTCTCGATGAGGCAGATCGTATGCTGGACATGGGATTCGAGCCTCAAATCAGAAGGATAGTGGAGCAAATGGATATGCCTCCACCTGGTAAAAGACAGACTATGCTGTTCAGTGCCACATTCCCAAAAGAGATTCAGGTTTTCTTTTATTCAGTAGGGCTGTTTTCAATCGTCAATGTTAGTATTTTGCTGCTTACAGACATTTTCTATTGGAACACACATCATCTTAAACCACAGTTTGAGCTTCTTTGAACTTTTACTAAATGTTCCATCTTTTTTCTTCTCTTCGCCAACAAACCCCACTCACCCCCCCCCCCCCCCACACACACACACACACACACCAAAAAAAAAAAATTTAATATTTCTTCTTATTCATGTTACATGATGACAACTGTCTTTTTGCTATGCTGAAAAATTTGCCTTACAAATTGTTGAGTTGGCAGTGAGTAAAATCTTCCGAGCAGTTGTAGTATATGATCTCTAACCCTTTCTTTCTTCGTTTGTTTCTGGGAATGCAGAGACTGGCATCTGATTTTCTTGCAAACTACATATTTTTGGCAGTTGGACGAGTTGGTTCTAGTACTGATTTGATTGTTCAGCGAGTTGAATTTGTTCATGATGGTGACAAGAGAAGCCATCTTATGGACCTACTTCATGCACAGATGGCTAATGGGGTACACAGCAAGGTAGCATGTGACTCTATCTCTCTCTTGCCATAACAATTATTTTCAACTACTTTTGAGGCACTCGGAGAAGCTTGACTGAGTGGTGAAGAAATCACAGCATCTAGTCCTAGGAACATAGCAAAGAATTAGGATGTTCACTAGCTACTTTTTCTGTGTCTGTAAAGGCACTATTGTAAATCTTCTCTTGCCTGGTCACTCTTAGCTGCTCAATCTGTCCATGATTGGTTTCGTTGGTTTATTTACCTCCTATATATAGATAGGGTCATAGGAATGCTGAATTCCTTAGATTGGAGTCTGCTTAAATTTTCATTTAAATTGATTGGCTTTCCAATTGTTCTGTCTTAAAATGCTTCAGTGTCTTCCTGTGACATGACTGCATCATCCTCTTCCCCATTTGCTGCTTTGTGTAACATAGATTTTGTTGCATTAGGCCTATTATGTTTGAACATGATAAAGACAGTGCGGAGTCCTTAAGCTTTCGTTTAAATCGACTGGCAATCTTATTAACTGCATTATTGTTTTCTGCAGCAATCTCTAACTTTGGTATTTGTCGAAACAAAGAAGGGTGCTGATGCATTGGAGCATTGGCTGTGTATTAATGGGTTTCCTGCAACTGCCATTCATGGTGATAGGACTCAGCAGGTAGGCGAGATCTAGGTATTGATAGATAGATCAAAGCAATTTGATCTTTGATGTTCAAACATGACGTTTTACACTGTTCTGATCTTCCCTTACAATGTGATTAAATGGTGCCTCTACTTTTTTTTTTTTTTGGAGAAATGGTAAGTGTAGTATAATATGTCACCAAGGAGGAGGTGCTGTCATAAGTTCTACAAAGTGGTGGTTAGACCGACTCTGTTGTACGGGGCAGAGTGTTGGCCAGTCAAGAACTCTCACGTGCAGAAGATGAAAGTCGCGGAAATGAGAATGCTGCGGTGGATGTGTGGGCACACTAGGAGAGATAGGATCAGGAATGAGGATATCAGGGACAAGGTGGGAGTGGCATCGGTGGAGGACAAGATGCGGGAAGCGAGGTTGAGATGGTTTGGGCATGTGAAGAGAGAGACATAGATGCCCCCGGTGCGGAGGTGAGAGAGGTTGGCTTTGGACGGTTTTAGGAGAGGTAGAGGAAGGCCAAAGAAATATTGGGAGAGGTGGTTAGGCGGGACTTGGCGGTTTTGGATTACCGAGGACATGACCTTAGATAGGAGGTTGTGGAGGGCTCAGATTAGGGTAGAAGGCTAGTAGGTAGTCTCGCTTTTCTGTCGCACTAGTAGGCGTAGCTTTGCTCTACTTTTTATTGCCCTATGTTTCCTGCTTTTATGTGTTGGGTCTTGTCTCTCCATGCTGTTTTATCATGACTTCTTTGCCCTTGTTTTTTTTCATTTTCGCATTGCTTTGATTTGCCTGTCGGTATTTGACTTTTCTCTCCTTGTTTTCTTTTGAGCCGAGGGTTTTTCGGAAACAACCTCCCTCCCAAGGTGGGGGTGGTTCGCATTTGCATTTAACCCTCCCGGACCCCACCTTTGTGGGATTCAACTGGGTATGTTGTTGTTGTTGCTGTTGAGGAGGTGCTGTCAAAATATTTACAAGATACCAACAGAATATCCCTTCCTGTTCTTAAAGGGGTTCTATCACTGCTTCAGCATCATTTACAAAAGAGATAATGGTCAAAAACACACCTGAACTATCGCTTTTTTTTGAAAGTTTCACACCCCAAATATCCCTTGTTCCCTTTTGCTACCTTTACTATCACCATCTATGTATTAAAACACACCTCAACTATCCGCTGTTCCCTTTTCCTACCTGAAAACCCTAAACCCTATTAGGTAGGAAAAGGAAACAGCTGATAGTTGAGGTGTGTTTTAATACAAAGATGATGATAGTTCAGGTAGGGAAAGGGAACAACTGATAGTTGGGGTGTGAAACTCGCGAAAAAGTGATAGTTCAGGTGTGTTTTTGACCATCAGCTCTTTACAAAATTCTGTTTACACCAAAAATGAAACAAAAGTAAATAGTTCATAGTGATCTTCAGAATAAGAGTTTCCTTTATCTTCAAAACACCAAGCGTGTCACTCCCTCCAAACTGTCCACCATATGCAACTGGGATGGAACTCAATACTGGTTGTTTAACGTAGAACAAAGATGTGATCCAATAGTTTCGTCTGCATTTACAGATGTCTGTTAGTGAATAAAAAACATTGAAATGTATGTATATGCAGCTATTTTATATTTAGTTGGAGAAGGGGCATGTGTGCATGTAACACATGTATCTCATACTTCTATTTTTAGTTCGGTTTTTGCGTTGCACCAACTATGTTGCAGTTCATCATAGTCAACATTACCTGTGTGTTTATTTTACAGGAAAGGGAGCAAGCGTTGAGAACATTCAAGAGAGGAGATACCCCAATATTAGTAGCGACAGATGTGGCTGCTCGAGGCCTTGATATCCCTCATGTTTCTCATGTTATCAACTTTGACCTTCCTAATGACATTGATGATTATGTGCACCGGATAGGCAGGACAGGTCGTGCAGGCAAGTCAGGATTAGCAACTGCTTTCTTTAATGACGGTAATCTTTCGATGGCCAAACCGCTAGCTGACTTGATGCAAGAAGCTAATCAGGAGGTACCTGAATGGTTGACTCGTTATGCGAGCCGTTCATTCGGAGGTAGAAACAGGCGGGCTGGCGGAGGCCGTTTTGGCGGGCGTGACTTCAGGAGGGATTCCTCATACAATCGAAGTGGAGGTAGTGGTGTGAATTACTATGATGGAGGTAATAGTAGTAGTGGTGGTTATGGCAATTATAGTGGGGGATATGGTCCTGGAGTAACTAGTGCTTGGGATTAGCTTCTCAAACTTGTGATACCTATACTTTCCTGCAGTTGTATTTACTCATCAACATATTTGGATTATGATATTTTTCAGTGCGAAACAGGGTTGAGTTCTTCTTGTTTTATGGTCCTATAGGGGACAACTGCAAGATTGTTATGGTAGTTAGATTTTGGCAATTGGAGACCACTAGCAGCTTTTGTCCAACAGTTCAATGATGCCTTTGTTTAATATTAAATTATTTCCCTGAGTTCTTTTTTTCTTGAAATGCATATAACTCGTTAATCGTCACGTGCAATTTGCATCTCATTTAGAGCAGTGCTCCTATTATTGTATTTTCAACCAAGTGAGATATGATTTGCCTCAAATCTTTTGCAGGTTTCTTCATATTTAGTTAAACTGTTCCTTGGGAAAAGAAGGCTCATACGGATATTGACTACTAATTGTTTGTGATACTGATTGTTGACAGTGGAAATGGGTTGCGGGAGCATAATTGTTGGCATTGAACGAGCTGTCCTGATTTTGTTTATTTTGTTGCACGGATTGTCCTTTTCGGGTGGTCTTTAAATTTTGCTCCTGAAATTGCTGGTCTTTAATTTATGCCCTTTGCTTAAAAGGGTGGCTGGAAAATACTCCGAGGTTTTGGGTCGAACCCTCGCTCAGCAAAAAAAAAAAAAAAAAATTCACAAGCTAAGGCTTTTGCAAAAAGTCTGCCTTCTGCAGCAGATTTTATCTTTAAGGCATGACTAAAAGTCTCTTTTATAAGGCAAAGTTTGTCTTACAGGGCAAAGTCTGCAGTCTCCAGCATAGGTTTTATGTAACTTCGCCCGAATAGGCATATAAAAATTATTATTATTTTTGACTCTGTTGGATTTTGAACCTAGAACCTTGGGGTATTTTTGATCACCTTTTTAAGCGAAGGATGAAAATTAAAGACCAGCCAATTGAGGGACAAAAATTAAAGACCAGTTCGTATGAAGGGCGATCCTGCAAATTGCTTAAGCATGAGAAATGTAAATGAAAACAAATGGTGCTCTTGAGAAAGCTTCACAAGTTGAGAGTGGCTGTTGTATGTAGGGGTGTACATGTATCGGGTTGGTTCGAGTTTTTAAAGATCAAACCAAATTAATTGCATCGGGTTTTTAAATCTATAAATCAAATCAAACCAACAAAAGTCGAATTTTTCAACCTCGGATTTTCTTGGGTTGCTCGGGTTTTTCGGGTTTTTTCTGATAAAGTCTTCATACTAAATATATAACTTGTACTTCAAATATTTTTTTAGTCCTAGTAAGATACGAATATCTAATTAAGATATTTTATAAGAAAATAACACAAAATGTGAGATGAGAGATGACATTGTACCAAAATATTCAATAAAAAAAAGTAATGAAATTACATAAAATAAAATGATCATAATTTAGAAGTACTAAGTCATGCTATAATAAGTACGTTTAAATTATAAGACATATAGAAAATGATCATAATCTAAAAGTACTAAGTTATGCTAAAATAAGTACGGCTACTAAGTATTAATTACATGACTAAATATCAATGTTTTAAAAGGCGAGGGCGTAAGGCGGGGCGTTTTACGTCTGCCTCAGTGAGGCGTAAGCCCCGAGGCACGGGGCGTAAGCCCCATGGGGTTTTAATTTTTAGTATTTTATAAAATGATATAATTATAATAAATACTTTTAAATAGGTGAAATAAATAAAAAAATTAAAACTATAAATAAGTGATATATATATATAAAATAGATTGTTCTAATTAGTTTTTTTTTTTGGGGGTGGGCATATATATATATATATATATATGCTCCACCCTCACAAAAAAGCTAATTAGAACAATCTATTATACGCTACTTACAAGTACAAGTATTTGCTCGTTACTTTTTTGAGATAGTAGAAAACAAAGATAAATAATTGAAAAAGAATATATATTAGGCATTCTAGCAATAAAAAAAAAGGTCTCTCGACCTTTAAATTTAATGCTTCGAGTTCCTTTTAAAACATTTTGAGTAATTACATGTCGACTTTTGAGAATTTGGACATTATATTAAGGACTTATTTAACAAATTTTGTTTTAGTTTGAAGAAGTTTTACGCCTTAACAACACGCCCCAACAAAAACTCGCCCCAAACGCCCGGGCGTACGCCCCGAATTGCTGGGCGTACGCCTTTGGGGACTTTCGCCCCGACCCATCACCCCGGGGCATTTTTGGTACGCCCCGCCCCAGGGCTCGCCCCGGGGCTAGCCCCAAAAACGCCTTTTAAAACACTGCTAAATATTAAAGAAAAAAATAAAATTAAGTTGTGTATTTTCACTTTCTAAACCAATATAAAACTAAAGAATAGATATACAACATTATTGTCATTCCTAGTGTTAGAATTGAATTTCTTTTGTTAGCATTAGTATTGATTTGAATTTTGTTGAGTTTTATTTGAGTTACTACTATCTATGGGCTATAAAACTTATTAGACCATTCAAAATTCTAATTCCAAGTGAAATAATATGTTAAAAGACAAAAAACTATGAAAAGTTTAAGAAATATTTATAAATTACATTATAAATAAATATTTTTATGTATAAAATATTTTTGAAATTTAAAAAATGTAATGTCGGGTTGGTTTGATTCAGTTGTTTGTTTTTAGTTGAAATCAAACCAAACCTATAGTGGTCCGATTTTTCTTTTTAAAACCAAACCAAGTCAAACCAAATCACTAGTCTAGTTTTTTTCTCGTTTTGGTTCCGATTATCGGTTTGATGCGGTTTGTTGGTTTCCTTGATACACCCCTAGTTGTATGAATGCCGCTACATTTAATGGCAAATCTTAAGGCATGTTTAGTATGGCAGAAGTCGGGTTTGGAATAAGTAATTTTTTAGCATTTAGATACCAAATAATGTTTTCCAAGAAAAATATTTTCCATCATACGTAGCAAATGAATTCTCAACAAAAATCATTTTTAGTAGGCAAAGAAGGGGTGGATGTAACACTTGGGTGAATCCTTCATCGAAAAGAGAAGGGTCCTTGGCTGTATAATACAAAGAGCATGTTCACATAATACACGTGCAAGATAGTGATTTGCACGATTACCCTTCAAAGGCACTGGTCTTTAATTTTTGCCCCTCAAATTGGTGGTCTTTAATTTTTTTCCTTCGCCTAATACCATGATATTTGGGGTTCGAACCCCGGCTCAGTCAAAAAAAAAAAATTCGCAAGGCAGAGGTTCGTAGCAAAGTTAGGCCTCAGGCAGAGTTTTGTCGAATCCAAACCTCTGCCTTGCGAAATTCCTTTTTTTTTTTTTTTTACTAAGGTGGGGTTCGAACCCAGAACCTCGGGATATTAGGCGAAGGACAAAAATTAAAGACCACCAATTTGAGGGGCAAAAATTAAAGATCAGTGCCTTTGAAGGGCAATCCGCACAAAAAAATGTGTGGGGTCATTCGCACAAATGTCCTTATTTGGGGGTGGTCTATAATTTTTACCCCTCAAATTGCTAGTCTTTAGATTTTGCCCTTCGACACTTTAAGTGGTCAAAAATATCTCTGAGATTTTGGGTTCTAACCCCACCAGAGTATAAAAAACAAAATTTCGCAAGGCAAAATTTCGTAGCAAATTAGGCCTATTCGAGTAAAAGTTGGGTCTTAAGACCTAACTTCTGTAAAATCTTAGCAGAGTTAAAAAAAAACATGTAAGGCAAGTTATGCCTTAAGGTATAGTTTCTATATAGAAGTTATGCCTTATTATCCCTTGTTGTCACGACCCAATTCGTCGTGATGACACCCACACTAACCCGGTTGGTGGGCGAACCATCCCCTTAACCATATTCTCATTCATTTAACCAATTGTAAATCAATAGCAATGGAGATAATCATCAAATTGTCTAGTCATGCCATATATAAATAAAAGTGCATAAATCTAAGCTATTACAACCCCAAAGATCCGAAAGTCATCGTACAAGGACTCTAAAACATAAAGCTGTCTAAGAATAAACAACTATCTATAAATGTCATAATGTCTCGAAAGTAAGTAGACATCAATAATGAAAGATCTTCAGGCGGCATGACATGGATAGGAGCTCACCCTCTTATCTGAACGAGAAATGGACTCAAGCTAAATGTGAGGTCTGGACGAAGTCTCTGGCACACAATCTGCACTCAAATAAAAAGTGCAGCAAGGTAGTATCAGTACAAACACTTTGTACCGGTAGATATCATAGGCCTACTAAGATTAGTATCATGCATACATTCATAAAATCAATGGAATAGGAAGATAGGCACAACAACACAACAATATCAACAACAATCATCAACCCATCACAAGCATAAGTTAAGTCCAATGTAATGCAATGCAACCGATGATAGTATCTCAACCGTACACACATGCTAATGGCAATTTTCGCACAATAGTCATGACCTGCAGGGGACCCATGGTGTCCATGTACCACTCGCTTCGGAACTGACCTTGGATCATGAGCCCATAACTAGGCCACATCCTCACCCCCTATCAAATGTGCCTTAAACTAGGCCACATCCTCACCCTTCGTCAAATGTGGAATACACACACACACACACACACACACACATATATATATATATATATATATACACACACACACACACCTGATCACAAGATGAATCTCAACGTATTTCCAATTCAACACCCAATATGAAACATTATTAGTCAATATTATCCATGTTAAGAAATACAAGGCACCATACCACAAGTCATAACAAGACTCAAGTAAATCAAATCCACAACAACATAAATGTATAAGTTATCTCAATCAACAGAAGAGTATTTATCAACCCCTTCCTTCCCATATCACAACAAGTATACCTCAGGATTCAGTTCATAAAGTAATGGCGATAAGCTCACATAATCAGAAATCATACCAACCTAAGCATAACCAACCAAATGTCATGTCCGAAGACCTAATCATGTTTTCTCCCGTCAATTCTACTACATATACAATCAAGTAATCAAAGTCTAACTCAAGTAAACCATAACCTACCTCAGATGCTGAACTGGGAAAAATGCAAGCTACTCCGCTAGAGCTTTCCCCTTTCGCAATGCTTCGGAATGCTCAACGTTTAGCAATATAATGCCAAGTAAGTAATAGACCATCTACTCAAAATAAGACTACAATTGGGGAAGAAGACCCAATTAATCCTACCCTTTTCAAATGGGTGAAATCATCATTTAATGGTGAATTTATCATAACCTCAATCCCAACAACCATAATTCTCCAATTTATAGGATTCTAATCAATTTAACCTTTTCAAAACAGATTTTAGGCCAAAGCCTATTTCGGATGGAGCCCTAAGTCTCAAGACAGAATTCTCACCATAATTAATCAATTTCCCATCATAGAAAGTGATAATCTATACTTCTAGACAATGTAAACGGTAGCAAAACCAACAATTCACAATTTATTTAAAGGTTCATTGATTCTAGGGTTCTAGGACTTCCACCCACCATTAATGGACCTTCGAACTAACTATGGAAACTTAAGGAAGAAAAGGAATGAACAACATAAAGGTTAGGATGTACCCTCAAAGAAGAACCAACCCAAGCCTTAGGAAAATCGCCTCTTACTTTCTTGGAAACTGCTTTTTGTGTTATGTGACAAAAGACTCGAAATTGTAATATAAAAAGTAGGTTTCTGCCTCCCGTCGACCACTGCAACGGTCACTAGTTTCGATGCAGGGGTCTCACTGTAGCGGAAATTCCCACTGCTACAACGGACCTCATTAAATGGCCAGACCCGCCATAGCGGTCGAAACCGTGCCGTAGCGGTACCGCTATGGCTGTCCAACCCCCACTAAGGTAGTCTATCCCAAAACCCAAAGTCCCGCGACGGCAAACAACGCCCCGCGGTGGTGAACTCGCTGCGATGGTCCCGCCCGCTGCAGCGGTCGCATCAGAACCAGTAAGCTATGGTTTTCCACTAAGTTTCCACCCAAAATCCCACCATCAATCCGAGGCTCTAGACACACAAACCAGACATACATACATATGTAAAAACATGCTATGGAATCAGCCGCCACCTCGGAAAACCCAATGGAGGTCTAATTTACTAAGTCAATCTCCTAACGGATTAAAACAAGTTTTCAACCAAATGCACAAAATACAATCAATTGCCTTTGTTTTAGAATTCTGAATCTTTAAGTTATCACTAGTCTCGCTCCTAGTCTTGAAAATGAACCGACAGGGGTAAAATGGTCAAAACGCACATAACGACCTAGCGGGTCGTTACATCAGATACAAATTAAATAACCGTTCGTCCTCGAACGGACAAGGAAAGGAAAAAAAGGGAAAGGTACTTGACTGGGTGAAAAGCTGGGGATACTTATTTCGCATATCGAACTCAGTCTCCTAAGTAGCCTCCTCAATAGGACGATTCTTCCACTAAACCTTCACTGACGCTATATCCTTAGACCTCAACTTACGAGCCTCTCTATCTAAGATGGCAATAGGCTCTTCCTCATAAGACAAGTTATCATACAACAAGATTGAACCTAATGAATAATGTAAGAACCATCACCATGGTATCTCTTCAACATAGAGACATGAAACACCGGGTGAACACCCGACAAACCTGGAGGCAAAGCCAACTTATAGGCTACCTCCCCCACATGGCTAAGAATCTTAAATGGACCGATGAACCTAGGAATTAGCTTGCCCTTCTTCCCAAACCTCATCACACCCTTCATGGGTGAGACTTTCAACAAAACTTGCTCCCTAACCATGAACTCAAGATCTCGGACCATTCGGTCCGCATATTCCTTCTGTCTACTCTGAGCTGCCAAGAGCTTATCCTGAATCCCCTTAACTTTATCTAATGACTCTCTCAAAAAGTCAGTACCCTATGGTCTTACCTCAAATGCATCAAAGCACCCAATAGGAGACCTACACCACCTCCTATAAAGAGCCTCAAACGGAGCCATATCAATGCTCGAGTGGTAACTATTATTATAAGCAAACTCATCCAATGGTAAGAACTAGTCCCAATGACCACTAAAGTCAATCACACAAGCTCGGAGCATACCTTGGAAGACCTGAATCGTCCCCTCAGACTGACCATCCGTTTGAGGGTGAAATGATGTATTGAGATCCAATCGAGTGCCCAACTCGGCCAGTAAGGTCCTCCAAAATCGGGATGTAAATTGCGTTTAGATATGATAGAAATAGGGACCCATGCAAACGAACATTCTCACGGATATAAATCTGGGCCAGCTTCCAAGTAGTGTAGGTGGTATCAGTACAATCACTATGTACCGGTAGATATCATAAGCCGACTAAGATTAGTATCATGCATACGTTCATAAAATCAATGGAATAGGTAGATAGGCACAACAACACAACAATATCAACAACAGTCATCAACCCATCACAAGAATAAGATAAGTCCAATGTAATGCAATGCAACCGATGATAGTATCTCAACCGTACACACATGCTAATGGCAATTTTCACACAATAGTCATGACCTGCAGGGGACCCATGTTGTCCATGTACCACTCGCTCCAAAACTGACCTCGGATCACGAGCCCATAACTAGGCCACATCCTCACCCCCTGTCAAATGTGCCTTAAACTAGGCCATATCCTCGCCCCCGTCAAATGTACCTTATATATATATATATATATATATATATATATATATATATATCACAAGATGAATCTCAACGTATTTCCAGTTCAACACCCAATATGAAACATGATCAGTCAATATTATCTATGTCAAGGAATACAAGGCACCATACCACAAGTCATAACATGACTCTGGTAAATCAAATCCATAACAACATAAATGTATAAGTTATCTCAATCAACATAAGAGTATACATCAGCCCCTTCCTTCCCATATCACAGCAAGTACACCTCAGGATTCAATTCATAAAGTAATGGTGATAAGCCCACATAAGAAGAAATCATACCAACCTAAGCATAATCAACCAGACGTTATGTCCGAAAACCTAATCATGCTTTCTCCCATTAATTCTACTACATATACAATCAAATAATCAAAGTCTAACTCAAGTAAACCATAACCTACCTCAGATGGAGAACTGGGAAAAATGCAAGCTACTCCGCTAGAGCTTTCCCCTTTCGCAATGCTCAAAGTTTAGCAATATAATGCTAAGTAAGTAATAGACCATCTACTCAAAATAAGACAACAATTGGGTAAGAAGACCCAATTACTCCTACCCTTTTCAAATGGGTGAAATCATCATTTAATGGTGATTTTATCATAACCTCAATCCAACAACCATAATCCTCCAATTTATAGGATTCTAATCAATTTAACCTTTTCAAAACAAATTTTAGGCCAAAGCCCATTTCGGATGGAGCCCTAAGTCACAATACATAATTCTCACCATAATTAATCAATTTCCAATTCTAGAAAGTGATGGTCTATACTTCTAGACAATGTAAACGGTAGCAAAACCAATAATTCACAATTTATTTAAAAGTTCATTGATTCTAGGGTTCTATGTCACGACCCCATTTAGGATCGCGCGGGCACCTACCTTTCCCTTCTCAGTAGGCGAACCCTCAATCAATAACATAGAAATCAGTAAAGACAATTTGAATATTCTAATAACTAATTTCGATTAACAGCGAAAATCAATATATAATAAACTCCAATATTTAAAATATTTACAACCGTTAAATAAATAAGACTCTTTTCAAGTTCCCATGACCTGGTCTAGACTAGTACAAGAGCGACTAAATGACACGGATTACAATACTATAAGACCCAACCTCCATCCCGGAATGAAATAGGAGGAGGCCTTCAGATTAAACACCGCACATCTCCGAACAGGTTGCAACCAATCACCTGAAAACACTCTACACCTAAAAAGGGTGTAGCAAGAGCAGTATCAGTACAATCAATGCGTACTGAGTAGGCATCATAGGTCGATAATGGTTAGTAACACATATCAGCAAAAGAATTCACGAATAAACATGTTAGTAACTAAATCAAATCATAATCCATGTACCGCTCATTATAACATCAAGATCCTTAAATCCTTATCTTTTCTCTAATAATCACAAGATAATTCCACAACTTTCCTTACCAAATCATTTGTCATTTTACCTACATTTTTGGTCTAGAAGTCAACTCATCATTAAGAATTCTTTATTCTACATTCCCCTAGAGGTCAACATATAACTGATCCTACGAACGATCCACAAGACAACCAACCCAAAAAAAATCAAAGATAATCATGACAAGTATACCTCATTTGTTTAAATAGCATTTAATCCCATTTCCATTCCAAGTCTCAATGTGTCAATCCGAATCCAACATCACAAGCACAACACCAAGCATCTCAGAATCAAGCCATAATGCAATGCAATGCAATGCCATGTAGATGCGGTGTACACATGTACTCAGGACAGAAATATCGACGTATTGGTAGCACAACCCAGCGTGACTCGCTAAGTCTAAGTACCACCCATCCCGGATCTTTACCCAACAGGTAGACGAGACCCCAGATCTTTGCCCACGGGGATTGGGGGGGGGGGGGGGTTCTCACCAGCACCACTCTAGGGGACCCGTGGAGTCCATGCACTAATAACGATTTGAAAAATATCATCGAAATCGGCCATGCAACAACGATGCTGAAATGGATCATCGGACATCGGCCATCTCATAATCACTCATGTAAGAGAGTTTCATCAAATATCAGTTTCACACAATCAACGATTCCGGAATTGATCACCGAACATCGGCCTTCTCACAATCACTCAAGTAAAAGAGTTTATCAAATATCAGTTTCACACAATCAACAATTCCGGAACTGATCATCGGACATCGACCTTCTCACAATCACTTAAGTAAAAGAGTTTATCAAAATATCAGTCTCACTCAATCAACGATACCGGATCATCACCGGGTATCGGCCATGCATCATGAATGAATGAGAATGCGTGCTATGCGTGTATCAACCTCAAGCTCAATATCACAAATACCAGCAATGGGGTACGCCAAAAATATATCATATCACAATACCAACAATGGGTATGCCAACAATATATCAATATCACAATACCAATAGTGGCTATGCCAACAATGTATCTATATCACAATACCAACAGTGGGTATGCCAACAATATATGAATATCACATTACCAACAGTGGGTATGCCAACAATGTATCTACATCACAATACCAACAGTGGGTATGCCAACAATATATCCAAACTAAGACGGATAACATGATCTAATCTCT
Source organism: Lycium ferocissimum (assembly GCF_029784015.1). Lineage (NCBI taxonomy): Eukaryota > Viridiplantae > Streptophyta > Magnoliopsida > Solanales > Solanaceae > Lycium > Lycium ferocissimum. Next base: position 44,443 of record NW_026722522.1, on the reverse strand, counting down.
ATCAACGACTCATGGCATCAAGCCAACACAATAGAACAGTTAAACACAACACAACAGGGTAGCTAGTCCTAATACACAATAGGTCAATCAATCGATATACACTATTACCACTTCCTTAAATCAGCTTATTAGCTTAGAACACGAATCTCACCCTACACTCAAAATCCCTCATCACAACGCATTTAGGACTTAAATCACAATCATTGGTGCATTTTGTCCTTCCATTTATCAACTAGGTTCGCTATTAATGGTATAACACAAGTAACCACATATTGTGGAATTTTCTATCGTGAGACATAAATAAATTATATACCATCCATTACTCCCAACTCACATAAAATCCACCAACATTCAAGAAAGCACACCAAACATCCTAAGGAGTCTACAGGCCACAAGCCCGAACACACAAATCACACAACAATACCATCCTAGGATTCCATCCCAAATCTCCAATTCCTATACATGCATTCTCTGTTCCTTCTAATACACGAATATATGAAACTAACCGGAGTCTACCGAAAGAAAGCCGTAGCCTACCTGGCAGCCTAGCAGGTGCCACGACCCCATATCTTGTTTCGTCTTTTGAAGCGTCTCCAAACAATCAAACTCTATCACATATGAATTCTATGTAAGAAACCATGAGGAATGATATCCATATTGACTACTTCTATTCGGGTCAATTTCTAACCCTAAATTAGGAAGAATGGGGTTACAAGGGTAAAACGGGAATTTTATGGTCAAATTACCAAATTCAATACCAAAAGGTCAAAACCCTTTACCATAATCATAGGAATACTCAATTAATTCTTAAAATCATAATTAAAGTGAAAACCCTCAAATTTGGGTCTAAGAACCCTAACTTTAATTCATGAAAATCAACTCTAGAATCGAAGATTAATGATTAACAAGCCTAGATATGACATTATCTAGCATGAACAACAACATTTTCATCATTAAACATCATCTAAGAATCAATTTCATTTTTTAACCCTTCTTCACACGAAACCCATAAAACCCCTTCTTTTGATCTTAAGCCTTTTATGGAAAATAGGAATCTAGCTAGTTTGTTCCCGACATATTTAACATTAATCTTACTATTTAGAAAGATTCTTGGAACAAAAAATGATTTAGAACTTAACTCAAGAACCCATTTGAAGACCCATTAGATTCTATGGATTTTAGGTTATGCTAGATGATTAAGAGAGGTTAATGAAACATAATAAGGTAGGAATGTTACCTTAGGGAAGGAATCACTTGAAAACCCTCCAATTCGCCTCCACAGAGCTCTCAAGTCGAAATAGAAATAATGACTAGGATTTTGGGGTTTTAAACTTATAACACTGCTCGTCGATCGCTCCGGCCAGTCGAGACAGCCTTACAAGGTAGCGGGACCGCTACAGCGGTCAAGGCCAGGACTCCACTTACCGCTGCAGCGGCAACCACACCGCTACAGCGGTCTTAGTGCCGCTACAGTTGTCACGACCCAACCGGAGGGCCGCGACGGGCACCCGGTGCTATCCCACCCGGGCACCTCTTAACATACTTATACATCACATCTAGGTGAGCCACATAGTTAAATCATGCTTTTCATTCATCATCATTCTCATATCGTTGGGCAATAACACATCTATATCGTCATTAACAACTATGCCCATATAAATGTACATAAGCCGACAAGGCTATCAAAATAACATCCCAAAATATAGGCCGACAAGGCCAAACATATCTAACCGTATACACATGTCTACGAGCCTCTAAAAAGGGTACGTCATATCATAACATATGGGCGGGACAGGACCCCACCATGCCCATGAATATATACACAAAAGAATCTATGCCAAAAGGCTGCAGTCTTAATGAAATGGAGCTCCGCTATGTAATCCTTGAAAAATACAGCTATGGATCGAGTCTGTCTCACAGACCTTCTGCGGGCATGATGCAGCGTCCACAAACAAAAGGACGTCAGTACAAAGAATGTACTGAGTATGTAAAGCATGATCAATATCAATATGAAAGCATAATAGTCAACATATGAAATAACATAAGATGGGAGATAATAGCATCATCATCATAGCACTTCCTTGCTTTCCATAGGGACGTTCCATTTCTATTGCGTATTTGTGTGCATACATTCATATCCATACTCATTTACCTTTCTTACTCGTGCTCATATCATATACATTGCATATACATAGGCTTTACTTGGCATTTACATATTCTTAACATATTCGTACTCATATTGATGTCATATACATAGCTTTTATATAGCATACCCGACTGCGAAGGTTCGGTGTTTCACATACCTGGCCCTACCAAGGCTCAGTGTTATACATACCTGGCCTACCAAGGCTCGGTGTTATTCGTACTTATTTGCGGTGGTGCGCGCGCGTATCATCATGTATAGATATACATACATGTTTACTATATTCTACCCGGCCATATAAGCTCATAATCATCTTTAGCCCCCTTTTTTTTTTTTTTTTACTATCGTCATTCATTACATTATATCCTTTAGAGGATTACTCATCGTATAAGGAACTTAGCACAATCGTATCATATCTAGAATCATAAGCTTAGTAGCTCTTAGAGATGGGATCGTTAGAGAACATCGTAGGCTCATAGAAGGATAAACATTTGGCCCAAAGAACCATGCCTTATGAAAGAAGGGTTAGCCTTACATACCTTTTCCGTGCAACTGTTCTATCACTTGTACGTTCTTCTTCAAGGCTCACGTTCTACCTTCATTGAAGTTATACTAATCATTAGAGAATGGATAGCTTAGCATTCACGACTAATTCTAGAGAAAATTGGACAGGATCTCCTTTATTTATATGACTTCCTCCACATCATATATCAACTCCCAAACATCAATAATAATATTCACAATAGTCTTTATTCAACTACACTATCCTTACTTCACGATTCACTTCAATTCATCCATAACCATAGACATATCTCGACAATATGTTTATTCACATACAATGTCGATTTCCATACTCTCAAAATCATTTATAACATGATCATATTCATAATGTATCAAGAATCATAACTCATTCCCAACATCTATTCAAAAATGGCACTATTGTACATTCATGACCCATTTCTTATATTCTTTTACAATCCAAGTGTTTCAACTTCCAAATACTTTAAACAACATGGAAACATCATAAAACTTACCTTAGAAGGTGTAGGAATGAACCTCGGGTGCAAATACCTCGCTTGAGCGAAACCCTAGCTTTTCCTTCACTTGGATTCTTGCTTTGGATGAACTTTAATGGGTTTCTTATGCTTGATTCACTTAGTTTGATGAAGTTGAACACTAATTCCCTTGAAAACTTGTGGGAGAAATGTGGAGAGGTGTTTTAGAGAGAAGGGGAGTGAAAAGGAAATGAAATGAAATAAAACTTGGATCCCTCATTAAATACACAAATCTTGTCCGACGGAACATACGGACCAACATACGGTCCGTATATTGATTCAACAGCCGTATGTACGGACCGTATGTTTGGTCCGGTGAGGTATGCCATTCTGTGCTGAACCTACGGCTGGACATACGGTCCGTATATTTTATACGGCCAGTATGTCTGGCCGTATAATGTCCAGTGGTTTCGATCTTGTTCTCGCCGACTTGTTTGATCTCCAATCCTTATGGAATCTTCTTGGCACTTGTCTAACACCTCAATACCAATCTAGGGGACGTTATAACTCTTCTTCAAAACATCTTTAAGTTTTCATCAACTTGCTACTCATAAATCCTTTCCGATTCTTATCGCATACATGGCCTTCTCTGGGCAACTTTCTCGTCTAACATCGAATGTCTTTAAAATCTTATTTTGGAATCATCAAATGCTATGTCTTACTTATCGAAACATCATATACTTCGTTCTCTTCATTAGCCTATTCACTGTGCATCAACGGAAAATTTTTCGAGGTGTAACAACAGTGGACACCAGACACGAGCAATTTTTCCCAAGTTTCACCATTTGATCTGATTTTTCGACTAGTTCCCGAGGCCATTTGCTCATATACCATACACATAGACACATAAAAACACGCTACAAAAGTGCCCGTGGCTTCGAAATTCCTAACGAAACTCTCGTTGATCGAGTCAACTTTCGGTCAACTCTTTTTCACTTTAAGCCTATATTTCACAAAAGTTGCCCGAATCCCGATCTAGACATCTCGAGAAGCATGCCAACAGTTCCCTCGAGTCAAAATGAGCTAATTACTGCTCAAGAAAGGGCGAAAATACCAAAAGGGCTATAACGATCAAACGAGTCATTACATCAGACACCAATTAAACAATCGCTCATCCTCGAGCGAAGAATGAGAGTAGGCCAAGCTTACGGTAACCAAGGAAATCATATCACAACCAGCACGAAACTCTTAGGACAAGAGCAAACCCAAATCGCAACTCGCTTGCACTTAGCCAAAAGACCCAATTACCATACCTCTAAAACAAACACGGATCTCACTTTCAAAATTCAAATAGCACGAACCTTTAGACATAACTAAATCATAAAACATTCCAAATTGGTACGATATTCCGAGCTAGCTAATCCTTTTGATTCACCATTTTTCCAAGTCATCCCTTGAATCACAATTTCTTAGAAGTGCACAATACAAACTGAAACCATGACTTACTCCTTCCAAAAGAGGATCCTAGTTCTTCCAGAAAACTCTAAGCTATTTCTTTGAAACTTATCTTTCTCGTAGCCAACTTGGTCATTCTTAAGTCTTCTTAACTCTTCAACTCACTTACCTAGGAACATACCATCGAGTACCACGTAGAGCAAGATTTGCCAACATCCAATGGTCAGAACGGAGCCTTATCACAATCCTAGAATCTCTTCGAAGCACCACTATTATCATTACAACCCATTGTACTAACCGAAAGGTTGACTCTGGTGAGACACCATAAGGACTACTAATAACAAACCTCAAAAGTTAGGCGTTCCTTAATAACTAGGTGATATCAAACAGCCACATAGCAAGTTCAATTTGGGTCTAACTAGGATCAAAATGTCTTATGAGTTCTTATCCTAAATGGACTATCATGACTATACATAACACTTAAATGAACACTGCATGGTCAAGAAAGCAAACTACAAACAAGTTTTCCATATCAAGTCACATATCTCAAAATTTTCCACAAAATTGTGTCAGTCCACAAAAAATTCAAAGATAAGAACTCGCATAGGGTAGATGATCCTATTTTAAGGTCCTGGAATGAGCACATAGCACGTTATGTAATGAAAAAATGATTAGGTTCACATTTTAGACTATTCGTAAGTGAAGAGAAATTAAACTAAGACTTTATAAGGTTCTGTCACACCCTTAATCCGATAGGGTGTGATGGGCACCCGACCCTTATTTAGGGCCGAGCGAACCCATTGACTCTCGCAATACTCATAACCAAACTGGGCCCGCAAAACATGACATAAGTACATAATGATTTTTTTTTTTCAGAAAACGAACATGCCTTTCGTCTTTATCAAATCAAACGAAATCTGTAATCACATAAAACCAGTAACATAATGCACAATAATACAACGGCTCACGAGCCGCTTACAAAACCGACACATACTATACGAACCACATGCGTAAAGTCTCTAACATAGAACAAGCTGTCATAACATAAATACTCGACTCGGCGGCACTCCGGAGGAAATGGAGCTCGCCAATCCAGTTGGAGACATCTTCTACTACTAGCCCCTCAAATGCGGTGTACTGCCCCGCGACGCGGCATGAAACGCAGCCCCGAGAAGAAAAGGAATCGGTACGAAATATGTACTGAGTATGTAAAGCATGGAATACAAAAGACAAGGTCACAACCGGAGTAAGGGGTACAGAAAGTGAGCATATCAGCCAAAAATAGCAAGGTGCGTATGTCTGAAATACAATTCATACATAAGAGACACAGAAGGCAAATATGATAGTCAGAATGCTCAAATGCTTATTCCTAAGTTACAGTCATACATACCAATATCATGTGTCATGTCCGACCCATAATGGGACTGAGTGACATAAGTAGCTAATCAACATATACGTATGCACATATAACGTGTCTCGGCCCTACAGTGAGGGACTCGGTGACCAGAATCATCATATCATGCCATGTCATCATATTATCATATCATCAGATTATCACCTCATCAGATTATCATATCATCAGATTATCATATCAACAGATTATCACATTATCAAATCATCATGTCATCACATCATCATATTGGCATATCACATACCCTATGCGGCCCGTAATAGGACTCGGCGGACGGAACGTGGTCGCCCCTCCTGCCTCGGGCGCCACAACTCATCATACTTCAGAAGTTTTGCATATCTCCGTATCTCCGTCACACATCATAGCATCATATCATATATACACGGTACCCGGCCAAGAGGGGCTCGGCGTACCGGACACATCATACTTCGAAAACATATCATATCATATCATATCATATCATATCATATCATATCATATCATATCATATCAGAAACTCATCATACTTCGGAAACTCATCATACTTCGGATTGTGCGCACGATAACAACCGGCCCGGGACTCGGCGAAGGATGTAACAATAATAGGCACGATCGGACTCGTGGGATCTATATGAAATTCCGTACATTTACACAGATTCCATAGGACAATCAAAACAGACTATCATTTAAAAACCAAGCCAATAGCCATAGTCAAATCCAGTTTCTCCCGAATGTTTCTCGGGAACATATCAAATAGAACTTTAGCCATCATAGTTACATATCAAGATCATATACATACAAATCCTCATTACATATTTAGCAGATAAGTAAGTGATCACACTCGGGGGTCGGGGTGATAAGGATGCTAAATTCTAAAGAAAACACCAGAACTATGCAAAGGAAAGTCTCGGGGCCCACGGACGGGTATCAACCCAACCCGAGCCCGCCTATAGAGGTTAGGGTCATCATACGCTACGGAATCCCCCACGGACATATCGAAGCGATCCGAGCCTTTCTGTGAAAGTTACGGACGTTCGTAGTTTCGGAATCGTTTTAGGAACGCAACTCTTTTGAAAACAAAACTTTTATGCAACTTTTAGAATTTAGTCATACAAAAGACATAAGAACCATAATTCGACTACATTAAGAATATGAATATCAAGAGAAAAATAAGAATCATGAACATGCTCGGATCACCAGAGTAGAATTACCTCGAAAATCGTGTCATAGCTTATTTACTCTAAGACATGCCAAAAGAAAGAAGGAGTAGCTTTACATACCTTGTCCGCGTCCTAAGCTATTCCAAACTTACGTCTCGACTTCTCGAAATATACAACAACGTCATTAAGCATCAACCATTAGCCATAAGCACCAAAGGATTCAATTCCAAACCATCATTTTATCTACGAAAAATTGGGCAGCATTTCCCCTATAAGTTCGTCACCCCGAGAACTCAACTCGGCTAAATATTCAACAACAATACCAACAACCACATCAACAATATTAATAAGCAATTCCAAACGCATTCTCATATTAATAACTCCTTTCTACATAATTCGACGACATTCATTTATATTCAATTCAACTACATACTTTCAAGCCAATATCGATGCTCGCATATTCAAGAACTAACTCAAGGTCATTCAAACAAGATTCGGGAACATTTCAGACAATCCATAAAATTATTCAAATCGGCCCACACCCACACACCATGCAGCCGAAACCTTCCAAATTCAAGAAAACAACAACAACACATTTTCTTCCTTCCAAATTCATGAACTACATTAATAATCCATTACTTCCATAAATTCAATAAACTATATAAAATTCCATAACAAGCCGCAAACAACTATAACTTCACTTGAATAATTAAACTTCCATTAGTACCATAGAATCCACAACACAACAATCCAAACATACTAAATAAATTTAGTTCTTCACTTCCATTCAACACTACACATGCACAGCCAAACTACACCACACAGCTACAACTTCAACATCACAATTTCATGAACTTTATTCATTTCTACATATCACAACACACACAAACCATGCCTAACATATAAAAATGGAGACTAAACCTTACCTTCTTCCATTCCACTTCCCTCTCGGCTAGGCCTTGTTCATGGCACAAAAATGGTTTTCTTGTTCCAATAACCACTCCACGTTAACGAGGGCCTTTCAATTAGTAGGAAAGCTAGGAGAACATAATTTTCCATGATCAAATTTTCCATGGCCTTGTTTGGCTAGAGCTTGGCCGAATGGCCTCTCTAGTTCTTTCTTCAAGTTTCATGAAATTTCCAAGAGTGACAAATGATGAAGATGACTTAATTAGTCATCTAATTCCTCATATATTAATCATCCATGTGGCCTATGGCCCACAAGTCATGTGCATGGCCACATGGTCATTTTTTTCATGAATTTAAGTCTCCAAAACTTCACTTTTGGCCCCAATTTTCATAAAATGTCTAACTTTCCATAATTCACTTTTAACCCCAAATTCCTTAATATTCCATACCACTAGAATCATAAACAACTTATGCCTTAAAACAAAGTCGGAAAAATAGCCTTGTCCATAACTTGTCGCAACCACTTAGAATATTCCAACGTACAAAGTACGGGATATAACAGGTTCTTCCTGTTTTAGAGCTATGTTTCTATTCTCAAATGCCTAGTTATGCAAATTCAAGTAAAGCAAGCTATTTTTTGAGGCAAATAGTTAGCTAAATGATCTAGGTAAGAACTTGGTTATAAAAGGGAAGCAGGTTACACACTTAAGATGTACAAAGGAAGATGAAATCAACTTTTATAAATTTTGAAATTTCACAACAAATATAACACTAACTTAGACCTTTTTGCTTATTTCTTCAAACTGGATTCATTTATTCAAACTTATTTGACTTAAGGGGTCTTCAAAACAGAGTAAATGTCAAAATAAAGGAACTTTCCAACCTGTTTTATATCTTCAACTCTCAAAACTTCAAATAAACACACATAAGCCTATAAGAGCTGATTAATACTTCATTTTAGCCAAATAGGTTTTAATTTGACAACCAGCCTTACACTAGCAACTTTCTGATTTCAAAAACCTTACAAACTACATTCCAAGTTAGTTTTCCATCTTCTTAAACTTGCTCAGTCAAGTTGACAAGGTCAACAAGCTACTTAGTTTTCAGTTTCAAATAAAAAAATGAACATGTAATAGATTTCCAAAGTTTCAGGTTTACAAGCTAACTTCTAGTTAGTGACTTAAGGTTTTGAAATTATTTTTCACATAAATGAGGATGCACAGTCTACAAGTCAAGTTAGAGGTCATTTACCCTATCATGTATCAGATTTTTAGCAACTTGACAACAAGAAAATGATGGACACAATCATCAAACTAAAATAGACCCACTCCTTATTCATTTTAGGACCACGTCAAGACATCAAACACCTTAAACCTCATCAAGAAAACAAACTAACAACTACCTTAAGGTATAGAATCAATTCCAGATACAAAAACAAAGAGGAAAAACAAATGAAACTATAAGCTCAACTCCAAACAAACCCTTTCACCCATCTAAAGCTATTTCCAAAGCAAAGAATCCTTCAAACAACATCATTCCATCACTCATAACCATAACCATACTATAACTTAGAATCTACAAGTCCAAGCTTCCATAGTCTAAAAAAACCAATAGAATAGTTGCAGAGGTTTCAAATAACTCTTCCATAATCAAATAGCAATTTTTAGTTCTAAACTTGTAATGACCCGTTTGGCCGTTATAGCTCATTCGGTGTTTTCGCTCGTTCCTGAGCATTGATTAGCTCGCTTTTGACCCGAGGGGACCACTAATGTGCTTCCCGGGGTGCCTAGACCGAATTCGGGCATCTTTGGTGAAAATATAGGCTTAAAGTGAAAAATGATTGACCCAACGTTGACTTTTGGGCAAATGAACCTTTTCCGGAATTTCGTCAATTCTGAGAGGTCTGGATGGTTTTTTAGAACTTATGTGTATGTTTGGTTTGGTTCCCAATACACTTGGGTGCATTTCGGGACTTGGGATGGAAATTTAGAATTAAGGCACCGGGGGTTGGCTCGATTAAAGAGACCTCCGTTAGGAATTCCGAGGCCACAGATGCGTTCGTAGCGCATTTTTATATGGGACTATGAGTCTAGTATGTGAGCAGATGGCCTCAAAAATTAGTCAAAAAATCAGATCGAAAGGAAATCTTGGGTTAAATTTCTGGTGTCTGGTGCCCGCTTTAGTGGCACCAGACCGCGGCAGCAGCACTGATGGAATGGTAGCCCTGCCGCTGGATCAGTCAATGAATTTTAGTCATTACCACTGAAGCGGCCAGGTGGTCGCTGGGGCTACGCCGCTGGGGCTTTCCAGGAACCGCTTTAGCGGGTGACAGGCAGTTAATAATATTAATGAAGTGTTAAAAAGTCCTTGACCCTCATCTTACCCCATTTCGATAATTGAGCTTGAAGAAACTGCTCTTAAGGATATTTGGAGGAAAATCTTGGAGGTAATTCCTACTCACTTCTTCATTCTTCCTTTAAACCATAATCATGTTAAGATTTCCCCTTCTCCCTTAATGAACCCAAGGTGGTAAGAGTTGAAAGAGGGTTTGGAAGAATATTGTTCCTAGGATTATTAATGAATAAATTGGTGATGTTTTGTTAGATATTGACTAATCTAGGCTCATTAATCATAGATCTTTCACTTTTAACGTTGAATTTAGGATTTGGAGATTTAGGATTTATACCCAATTTGGGGTTTTTGCTTGAAATTAAAATCTAGGCTAATTATTGAGCTAAATCAGTAATTAAGGGTGGGATTATGATTGCCTAGTACTTAATTTGGTATTTTGCCCGCGAATTTTTCGTTTTGCCCTTGTGGACCCGTTTCTCCAATTTCTAGGGTTAAATCTGACCTAGTTGATATCATAGCAATATTAGTATCATTCTTCATGATTTCTAATATAGCATTCGATTATGCTTAGACTACTTTGGTTCTGAGCTTCAGAGGAAGGGCAAGGCAAAAGAGTGACTTATTGGTGTTGCGGCTCCGTAGTCCAGGTAGGTTATGGCTTACCTTTAGTGAGACTTTGTATAGTGAATCACATATTTAGATTATAATGTCGGAGACAGCATGTGAACCTTCGGGTATGAAGTTGGGATGGATATTGCCTTAGGTTGGGCCCTGATGTATGTTGGGACTAGCCACCCCGTTATGTGTGATTGATTGTTCCATTGTGATATTTGATGCCATGTGTAATTGGTAGATATCGAGTTCTGTCTTGTCGTCTTGATTTGGATAGAATTGACATACCCGTGGTTGGTATTTATACTTGGATATATTGTTGGGTACCCACTATTGGTACTTGACTTATTGATATATGTTGGCATACCCACTGTCGGTATTGTGATGTGATACTTGTTAGCGTATCCTATTGCGATACTTGTGATATTGAACTTGATCGATTTACGTATGCATAGCACGCATTCTCTCATATTCATGTATGGCTGATACCCGGTGATGATCCGGTATCGTTGATTGAGCGAAAATGATATTTGATAAACTCTTTTACTTGAGTGATTGTAAAAAGGCCGATGTCCGAAGATCCATTCTGGAATCGTTGATTATATGAACTGATATTTGATGAACTATTTTACTTCAGTGATTGGGAGAAGGCCGATGTCCGAGGTTCAATTCCGAAATCGTTGATTTTGTGAAATTGATATTTGACAGACTCTTTTACTTGAGTGACTGTGAGATGATTGATGTCCGATGAGCTATTCCGGCATCATTGTTGCATGGCCGATTTTAATATTATTCCGGGATCATTGTTAGTGCATGGACTCCGCGGGTCCCCCAGGGTGGAGTCGGTGAGACTCCTCCTATGATAATTAGCCAGGGTCCCATCTGTCTGTTGGGCCAAGATCCGGGACGGGTGGCCCTCAGAATTCGCGAGTCACGCTGTGTTGTGCTACCGAGATGTCGATATTTCCGTCCGGAGTGCATGTGTACAACTCATTTGCATGACATGGCATCACATTCATACCATTATTGCGCTGAATTGCATTATGACTTGATTGAGATGTTGTGATGATTGGATTATGATGACTCTGTTATGATGATGGATCGTGATGATTCTATTGTGGTGATTGGATCGGATCGAATACATCCGGACTTGACAGATTTGGGTTTAGATGCTTTATGTAGGCGATGATGGATATCTGGTTATGGTTATATTGTATTATACTTGCTAGATTCCTTGTTTATCTGTTTTATTTTTGAATTGTGTTAATTATACTTAGTCGGCCGATGATGCCTACCAAGATCGTTTTTTGTCTTGTACCGACCTCGCACTTGCTGCATTCTTTTATAAATGCAGAACCACTGTGTCGATCTCACTTCTCGACCCATGGTGAGCGACCTTCAGCTTCCACTCGAGTTTTCAGGGTGAGCATGGCGTCCGCTGACCTTGAAGACTTTCCTATTACGTGTCTTACTTTCATTCCAGAGATATAAATATCATGTATTAGTACTTCCAAATTGTATTATTCTCCCTAGATGCTCTTGTATTATTCAGACTAGACCTTGGGGGTATTTACTGTCTTCCAAACTCTTTACTACTATCTATCTATATACATAGTGAGACTTACGTATTTATTGGTTTTCGCTAGTTAACTTCTTCAATTTATGTATTAGTTCATTGTTGGGATAAGGGTTAGCTTACCGAGGTGGGAAGGTAAGTGCCCACACGGCCTAAGCAAAATAGGTCGTGACAAGTTAGTATCAGAGCCTTAGGTTACCCGATCTTTAATACGAGAGCGTGTCTAGTAGAGTGTCGTGGATCGGTACGATGAGCTCCGTACTTATCTGCGGGAGGCTATAGGACATTTAGTAAATCTCACCTTCTTTCTTCCCGTCGTGCTACTTTATTCAAATTGGTATCTGGAAAGATCAAATTGGTATCTGACTCTTATCTCTTCCCTCATAGATGGTGAGGATTCATGACACACCCTCATGAAACATGTACATGAGGTTGACCCTACTGATTTTACGGCCGCACTAGACGAGGATGCCTACGAGTTCATCGTGATCACGAACGAGCTGCTCCATGCAGCAGGGATTACGGATACCCTCGGCGTTAGGTATGTTACCTTTCGACTTAGTGGTGGCGCGAGGGCATGGTGGAGAAACTACCTTTCCAGCAGGCCAGCAGACGCGCGTCCACTTACTTGGAAGCAGTTCTACGGGGTGTTTTTGGAGAGATACGTGCCCCGTTCGCAGAGAGATGAGCGTCAGAGGTTGTTTCTCAACCTCCACCAGGAGGGCATGCAAGTCGCTACCTATGTACTGTCCTTCTCCTATCTGGCTCGTTACTCCTATCCCTTGATTCCGACGGAGGTCGGCAGGATACGGTGGTTCATTAGCGGGCTGGATGGTCCTCTCCATCTACCCTGTATTCAGCTTGAGGCCGAGGGCGCTTCGTTCCAGGTCATATTTTAATGTGCAGAGACAGTTGAGGCCATGAGGGCGAGAGAAAGGCCTAGGCTGATGGAGATTCGATGCAAATGAGCGAGCATTACTTCGTCGGGGTAGTCTATTACTATGTTATTTGATCCCCGGATCCACTTATTCGTATGTATACGCATTTCATGCCGTTGGTTGGGATTTACACGCTGATAGTATAGATATACATGTTCATGTGTCTACTCCGTGGGCCAGAGATTCTCGTGGTTGTTGATCGAGTACGGCCTTGTTTGGTTACTTTTATGGGGTACGACACTTGGGTAGATTTGATGATTCTTGATATAGTGGACTTTGATATTATATTGGGTATGTCTCGGCTTTATCCTTACCATGCACTTTAGCCATGTCGGGAATTCCTAGGCTTGAGTGGAGAGGTACTCCTAGCTGTTATAGCCCGTATATTGTACGTTTGGGAATTCCAAAGTCGTCGTGGAAAGTTAAGGGCGAGACCATTTTCAAAAATTATTTTAATGGACGAGTTGTTATTTATGACTATTATTAGTATGGAAATATTGTGAAAGGTTAAGGGCAAAAAGAGAAATTCGCAAAATGGGTCGTGGAAATAATGTGGAAAGGCCGGGGGTAAAATGGTAATATTGAGAAAAGTCGAGGGGCAAAACGGGAATTTCACAAAAGTTTCTTGAATGTTTCAAAAGGTCATATTGACCATGTGAGAAAAAATAAATAAGATGACAAAATAAGTCATCTTTGGTGGAATTTCAAGAAAATTCTAGAAAATAAAGAAAGGGGCTATGTGCAAAATTTTCTTAATTGAGGGACTAAAACATAAATATGGAAAATGGTGGAAGGTATGTATATATATAGGAGAGTCATCTTTTAATTCAAGAAAGTGGGAGAAAGAAAGAAAAAGAAAGATGATGAAGAACAAAAAAAAAAAAAAGTATATTCGGCCAAGGTAGGGGGATTTTTCCCCCATGAAATCTTGCCCCAAAAATTATTTTCTTGTTGTATTTCTACTAATTCAAGGGTCCTCTTCAACATGGTACAATTGTTGATCGAGAAATTCATTCTTTGTTACAAAATTATAACCCTAGCAGTGAGAAGTTGAAGGAAAAGGTAAGATTTAATCTCTTTTTATATGTTATGAAGGGTTTATTCATGTTCTAGTATGTAGAAATGGTTAGAATTCATGAGAATATGGAAGTTGGCGTGGTGTTTATATGTGTGTATGAAGCCGTGTGTGTGTAATGTTGTGTAGACAAAATGAGTTGAATTTTATGTAGTATTTTAGTTGTGGATTTTATATTGGAAGTGAAAGTTCAATGAATTGGGTTGAAATTGAAATATGGAATATGTGCATATGGTTGTTGCATGATGTAGAAGACAATGAATTAATTGTTCTTAGTATTGGTTGTTGTCGTAATGTATAGAAATAGATGAAAAATTCATGAAAACTTGTTGGTAGTTCATGGCCGAAAATGATGGAAGGTTGACAAGTTATGGTGAATTAATTCTAGTTAATATTTTAGTTGTTGTGTTGCGGATTCCATGATGAAAAATGAAGGTTTGATGGCTTAAAATGAAGTTGTAGTCGTTATCGGAATATTAGAATAGTTAATGTGATATTGGCTTAAATTCTTACATGGCATGGAAAATGTTGTTAATGTAAATTGATATTATTGATATAGTTGTCGCCGTTATGAATTATGTGATGAAGGAGGAAGGTTGTTGTTGAAGTTAGTATACATGAATGATGATGAAATGTATAGTTGTTGTGAATTGGAAGGTTTCGGGTAAAGTAATATGTTAACTGAGTTGTTAGAAGATCATATGAATTGCATTGAATTGAATTGAATTGAATTGAATATAGAAGTGTTAAGCTGATAGCTTTGCTAGTAATGTTATTGGATTGGCCGAGTTAAATTCTCGGGTTTGTTGATGTTGGTTTTGGCGAAAGCCATATTCTCGGGACGGTGTATTTTCGGGGAGACGCTAAATTTTGGTAATATAAGTGAATTTATTTGAAAAGTTGGGACAAGTGAATAACAATGGATTAAATGATTATGTGAATTCTTTTGTATGTAGATTGACAAGTTTGGACAAATAAGCATAACTAGTTGGTCGCGTACGATGTAAGGCTTACCTTTATTTCTTCGCATGTCTTAGAGTCAAGTGAGTTATGATGTGTACTGAGAAAAAACTTCTATACATGATTCCGAGATTGATATGATTCGTCCGCTCTCTCCGATATCGGTATTAATAATCCTGATATATCTCGATTTGAGCACTCGATATAAGTACTCCGATACGAGTAATCTGATATGAGTATTTCTAATTTTGATATACGTATTCTGACAGAAGTGTTCCGATATAAGTACTCTGATATAAATTGTTATAGCCCGTACTTCGTACGTTCGGATGTTGCGAGATCATGGCGAGAAGTTAAGGACGAGGCTATGTTCTAAAGTAATTTTAATGTGCGAGTTGTTAGGAATATTAATTGTGGGCAATGGTAGTATGGAAAATATTGAGAAAGGCTAAGGGCAAGAAGAGAAATTCGCAAAAGGGGCCGTGAAAATAATGTGGAAGGTTGGGGATAAAATTGTAATATTGAGAAAAGTCGAGGGGCAAAATAGGAATTTCACCTAAGGTTCATGAAAATTCCAAAGAGGCCATATTGGCCATGTGACAAAAAAAAAAGGATGAAAAATGATGACAATTAAGTCATCTTTTGTGTTGAAGAAGTTCAAGAAAAGAAAAGAAAAGTCAAGAAAAAAGAAGAAAATTCTAGAGAGAGGAAGAAAGGGGCATGAGACCCTACTTGAGGGACTAATTAATAAATATGGAAAGTAGGGGAGACATGTATATATATATATTTAGAAGTCATCTTTTAAGAGGAAGAAAGAAAGATGAAAAAAATAAGAGAGGGAGGGAACGGCCAAGGGGCTGGCCGAACCCAGCCCCCTTGTTGTGGTCTTGGAAAAATGTTTTCTCCTTGGTTTTCTACCAATTGGGAGGCCCTCGTCGACGTGGAGTGATTGTGGAAGCTTGCAAAGTACCCCTCCATGCGAAGTTGAGGCTTAGCCGTGGTAAAGAAGTGAAGGGAAAGAGGTAAGATTTCATTCTTATTTTCATATATTATGGATGGTTTGTGGGTGTTGTGAAGTGTGGAAATGATGGAAGTTATGAATATGAGGATGTTGCAATGTGTACGTGTGAATATGTGTGTGTAGCCGTGCATATGTGTGGCATGTTAGGTGTGACGAAACAATTTTAACTAGCTTGTTGTGTGTTGTCGTAATGTGTTGAAATGAATGAAAACCATGAAATTATAATTGTTGAAGTTGTGGCCGAATAGGGGCTGCTTGGTATGTGAGAAATGAATCAATGTTATTTAGAATTTTGGATTGTCGTCGTTATGAATTTGATGAGAAAAAAAATGAATGTTTGACGACTCATGTTGAATTTGTAGTGTTGCGGGCTGTTTTGGAAGATTGAAATGATTTTAATGTAACTTTGTGAGTTTATGAAAATATTGTTGAAGACGTATGGATTGTTGACGTAGTATATGAATTTGGAAGAAAGAAACATATTATTGTTGTTTTTATGGAAATTGGTAGTTTCGGGTAAAGTGGCATATGGTTTGGAGTGTTTTGAATATTGTATAGATTACTTGGAATGCTTGTAAATCATGTTTAAGTAGTCTCGAATTAATACTCGAATGTGCGAGCATTGATGTTAGCTTGAAGATATATAGTTGGAAGGTTGTCGAAATAGGTGGAGATGACTTGTTAATGATTAGAATATGTTTGGACACGCTATTGTTGGTTTTGTCGTTGATATTGTGGCCGAGTTCCATTCTCGGGTTGTCATTGTTGAATTGGGCCGAGCCATATTCTCGGGACGGCGTATTTACAGGGGAAGTGCTGCCGAAATTTCGGTAGCCAAGTGTTATTTTGAGATTCAACCTTTAAAGGCTTCTAATCGAAGTTTGGTAAACATGACCAAATTGTAGATTTTGGCGGATTTGCAACAAGGATTTGGAGAAGCAGAAGGAGCGGAAGAGGTATGTAAGACCTTACTTTCTTTCCTTGGCATGTCCTAGACGTATAGGCTTGATTTCGCGCCTCGGAGACTTCCCTAACTCTAGAAATCCGGAAATGAAAACTAGTTACTATTTATTCAGTAGAATTGAATTAGAACTTGCATAAAATGTTGGAAAAACTTCTCAAACATCCAGAACTTATATAAATAGGATTCGATTATCCTAAGACCCTCCCAAGTGACGCCATGAACTGTAATATACGTAAATTTGATATGCCGCCTCATTTGACTCGAGGTGGACCCACTATTCCCGAACTCTCTCTTATTGACCCATTTGATTCATTTTCATTCTATAGTTAAGAAAAGTTTTTGGTTATTACTCTGACTACTAAATAATAATTGTTTTTACAAATCCCTCGATTCCAAAACATGATTTTCCCTCCTAAAAGTTTACAAATGTTTTCCAAAATACTCGTTTTCCTCCAAAAACTAAGTTTTATAATATTGCAAGCCTTAATGACTAAGACGACGACTATGACTCTATGATGAAAAAAAAATGATGATTCTATGAATAAAGGTTCCAAGTCTATGATTCCAAAGGCCGAGATGAGAACGTTAAACTATTTCTTGAATCCTCTACTTACTCATGAATAGTGTTTTCCTTTAAAGATTCTAAGTACATGAACGATGCCCTATGATCCTAAGTTATACCTTCTCATGATATTGCTTTCCATTAATTGTCTCGCCTTACTACTAGTTCCTTCAAGGTGAGATAAAGCGCCCATGGTTATTTCATAATAAAATCGGAGGTTACCGACCTTACGTCACTCCGATAAATAAGTATAGCTTTTCTCGGGCTCCATGCATGCTGTTTAATTGTTTATATAATAATGTTTATAATACCCGATATTGATGAATGTATTTGTATACACCGTATATGTGGGGAACGGGGAGGGCAACCGTGTCCACCGATTCACTCGGCTTATCATCCCGACGCGGATGCCCGACGCGGATTTACGGGGAGAGCCGTACGCGGCGTCTCGTCGTGCTATATATATATATATATATATATATGATATACTTGGGACACCGTTGGGGAGGGGGTGGGGAGAGCCGATGAATTCGGCGTCTGTACTGCAAATAAAAAGTACCGTTTTCTGAAAGGTATCTCGTTTTCTATGTACAAAAACAAGAAACACCGTGTTCGAATAAGAAAAAGAAAAAGCTAAGCGTGCATGGCCCCGCCCGAGTGGCACTCACACGCACAAAAAGTTGCTCCTCTATATCGTGGTACCGTTTCTATGCTTCCATATAGTTATTACCTCGCATAGGTTACCGTCTTACACATGATCCGTCTCATATGTACAGCTTTTTACTATGTTATTACTCGTTCATGTCTTACATACTCGCACATTGCTCGCATCGACCCTCTTCTTCGGGGGCCGCGTTCCATGCCGCGTGTACACTCGCATGTGTTGAAGTTAATATAGAAGATGTTCCAAAAAGTTGGCAAGCTCCATTTGGCCTGGAGGTAGCGAGTCCGAGCACACGTGCTTGATTTCGATTTCACGCTAGAGACTTTGCAGACAGAGTCATGGGTTTCTGGAGTCAGTTTGTATTATGACTCGAGCTATATCCAGTTATATATTTTATTTGACTTAAAAACAGCAAAGGAGTATTTCAGTCATCTATTTATGTTTACTTGTTTTAAAGGTTTTCAAAAAAATTTTTACGTAGTAAGGATCAGCGGGTTCGCTCGGCTCCGGTCACGGGGTCGGGTGCCCATCACACCCTGATCAAGATCGGGGTGTGACATAAATATTTTGACATGAGCATTTTGACATAAGTATTTTGATACAAGTATTTTGACTTAAGTATTTGATATAAGTGCTCAGATGTAAGTATTCTGCCATAAATATTCGGATAAAAATATTATGTTATGAATAATCTATTACGATCGTCCTAATAGTACGTCTGATTATGTGTCGAGTCTTGGGATTTACTTTTGATATGCATCTGGTTTCTGCACTACTCTGCTCGTGCCAGTTATTATGACTTCGGCGTTCGCCGCGGGTACCCGCCGGTTCGATCGTGCGCATTATGACATATTCTGGCAAGATGATGTGTTACGATTTCCGAGACCTCGCCATAGGGCCGGTTACCGTTTATGGTGTTATGATGTGATATGGCATCCGACGATATATTTCGATGATTTGATGTGTGATATTATGATGTGTTCGGAGATGTAATGAGATTTGAAAACTTCGGAGTATGATAAATATGTGTCACGACCCAAATTCGTGGGCCGTGACGGTGCCCTACTCGTGCACCGAACGTACTTACAAATCAAATCATCAAAATACCACACGACGGTTTAACGTACATTATTCGACCAATAATCGAAAACTCGACATCATACAAATGCTGTCCCAAGCGGTCGCCGTGTCAAACATCACATCGTAATCAAAGTTACGGAATGTACATCGCCCAGACACACTCATGCAAACATGGGCCATATCGGCCATAGTAAAGATACGGGCCGCTTAAGACGCAAATCGAAATCATATACAAACAAACCGAAAACCACACACAACCAGACCGGACCCACGACCCACAAACATGACTATGCACAGTACAACAGTAATGTACATACGAACATATGACGGACAGGCCCCACCGTACCCAAACGTAGCAAATATGGCTGCATTATCCAAAGCAGAGCATATATACCAACGCGGGCTCCGACGATAGGAGCACTCCAAAGTAGCGTAATAGGGTAGCCTAAACCGGGGAATCACCCAACCGAGCGCCCCAGACCAAGGCGGCATGAAACGCGGCCCCCGCGAAAGCGGGGTCGCACGAAAAGTACCGAGTATGTAAAGCGGAAAGGCACAAGAATCCAAATCATAACCGGGAGTCGAGGATACAAAAGCAAAATACGAAGTAATGCACCAAACCCGCAATGCGGAATGCAAATGTGCGAATGCAAACAAATCATGCATAAGGCTCGGAACGTGGTCACCCCCCGACGCCGGTGCCACAACACATCATACTCCGTGTTTTCAAATCTTCGTACATCTCCGAACACATCATAATATCACACACATCAAATCATCAGAGCAGATCAGATGCCATATCACATCATAACACCATAAACGGTAACCGGCCCTATGGCGAGGTCTCGGAAACCGTAACACATCATACTGCCGAATGGGTCACAAAGCGCACGATCACAAAACCGGCCCGGCCCGCGCGAACGAAATCATAATAGTCGGCACGAACGAGTAAAAGTAAATCATATGCATTTTAAAAATAAGTTCCAGGATTTGACGCTTAATCTTATATACATACATATTAACTTCGAAGGGCTCAAAAGGAGTATCAAGTTAATCGGAATTTACATACAAAAGTTGCGGACTTTTTAAATTATCGATTTTTCTCAAAAACACATCGTAGATCATTTTCAGAAAATTTAGCATCATTCATAGTAACGAGCTTTCAAATATCCTTATCGGACATTTCAGACGGATCTTAACGTCGTAGGCAAACACTTCTTTTTCATATCGTACGGAAATGAGCCAAACAAATCAAATAAGAGAAGTCTCGGGACTTGCGGGCCCACCTCGGGTCGTCGAGGCGGCGCATAAATTGCAACATTGGGATCCATAAAGTCATTTGTGAGAGTTTCAAAGCGATTCGGATTCATTTGTGGAAGTTACGAAGGTTAGGCATTCTTTTAACCAAATATAAGGTTTATAGTTCAAACGCGCTGAATGAATAGTACTCAAAATCAAACTCGAGTTTCCGAGAGCAGAAGTATTCCCGAGGTTCCGATCTTAACCTAGTATGACTAGGACATGCCAAATGAAGAAAAGGTAGGCTTTACATACCTTAATAATGCCTTACGCCCGTCCAATTTCGATTCCCGTTTCGTCAAAAATCTACAAATGGTCATTGTTACCAAATGTGAGTTTCAAGCTTTTATGAATTCAACTTAAAGCCATACTTGTCGCCGAAATTTCGGCAGCATTTCCTATAAATCCAACATCCCCGAGCATCAAACTCGGCTTAAATGACAACAACCAACCCAACAACAACATCAACAACATCAACAATCGCTACAAAAACACATATTAACACAAATAGTCTTTCTTTCTACATAATGCTTTAGCTTCCATTCAAACTTCACACTTTCAATCCAATATCGACGTTTTCATATTTGTTTACTAATTCAAGACCATTCAAACGCAATTCGGAAGCATTTCACATTATTTCACAAAATATACAAAATTTCCATCAAACCATAATTCATCTAAAACTCCCGATTTTCAACATAAATTTCCATAACACATTTTTGTCTTCCAACTTCATTAACGACAATCATAATTCACATCTAAGATCTTACTTTCATCATTATATAAAAACTATAATAAAATCACATAAATTTCTCATAACGACATACAACCAACTTCAACACCAACTTGATTCATTAAACTTTTCTTTTCATCACAACCATCACAACTAACAACTAAATAAAAGTTAATTCATTTCTCATTTTTTTTACCTCCACCCACACGGCCATGATTCTCTTCCAACCTCAACCAAATTCATTCAACTTTCATTTCCAAAATGAATTTCACCATAACCACAACTAGAACATAGCACATAATTCAACTCACCATAAATATTCAATATATATACACACGGCCACATGCCTTCTTCACACACACACACGCCCATGCACACACAACACAGTTTCCATAATTCTCATTCCATTCCAATCATTATAACATACATACATCTTCCATCACACAAAAGAACAAGATTCTTACCTCTTTCTTGAAATTTCAACTTGCCGCAAACGTGGTTCTTTCGCCAAACTAATTATACCACGTCGGAGAGCGTCTTGAGCTTGCTACCAATTCAAGAAGAACAAGATTTTTGAATCAAGATTGAAGCTCCAAGAATTTTTTTCTTTTCTTTTCTTTTCTTTCTCCTCTTGGCCGAAGGCCTCTTCTTTTTTTTTTTTCTTGATTTTTCCTTTGTTTTCTTGAAGTTTCTAAGGATCATGCTCCTTATATAATTATCACCACATGATAGTCACATGACAATTTCCATGGGTTTGGGCCAAGTGGACATGGCCGGCCACCCTCCAAGACTTGGGCCTCCATTTTTCTTTTTTTTTTTGAGCCCAATTGGCTTTAAATCTTGTTTTGTAATTCCCGAAACCAATTTCCAAAATTCCAAATTTGCCCTTAGGTCTTCTCCATTGTTTCCGCATTCAAGTTTCCATAGCCGGCATACACACATTAAGAAAAATTCAAACATGGCCTTATTCCTTACAATCGAGGTTATTTCCACTTTTCCAAGTACGCGAAATTGCCGGGTATAACATTCTCCCCCTCTTTAGAACATTCGTCCTCGAATGTTAAATTAGCCTTATAGTAAATCAGGATGAGTCGGGGAGCACTTGTAAGGGTATTCGTTTTCTGACTCCTTTCGTCCTTGTCCGATGTTACTATATTGAGGTTGTTCGAAATCCTTATTAGCCTAGCGGTTCATACAATCTCGAATAAGATATATGGCGAACAGAATCTTCATCAGAACCAGAAGATCAGACGGGTGTCAGACGGAGTCATATCTAGAATCAGAAGTACAAAAGCATGGCATACGTTATACCAAGCGTATTCGTAATCGAACCGGACACACGAAGCATATCGACAAACCCATAATCGAGTCGACGTATCGAACTATATCGGATAGGTCCATAATCGAATCGACGTATAGAAGTAGACCCGCACGTATCCGTGATCGAGTCGACGTACAAAGGTATATCGGACAAACGTGTTCGTATTCTAAGTACCGAAGTACAAGAGACAAAATCATACTCCGACGTCATATCAAACGGGTTCATAACCAAAGCCAAACGTACCGGAGTATATCGAACGACCGTAATCGTAGTCACACATACGAAGGTATATCGTACGATTTGTAACCGAGAATCGGACATACGGGGCTACGTCGGACGATTCGTAACCGCAGTTAGGCGTACGTCAAAATGATTTGTAATCAAAGTCGGATGTACGAGGTACATCGGATAGAAGCATAATCGGATTCGGAGATACAGAGGCATAATAGACGAGTTTCATCGAAATCGGAGGTGTAGAAGTATGGCATACAAAATCTCGATCAAAGTCGACCACCTTTCACTAATGCTTCGGGTTTACGGAAGTTCCTTGCTAACGTTTCCTTACTCACTCGAATTTTTCGTGCCCCGAATTATTTCATCAAAACATTCGATAGGCTACAGCAATTGAGTTTACATCCTTACCAGCGTTGTCTTATCGCAAAAAGGTCATTACCACATATCCATTCGCAATGTTTTCAAATCCTCATTCGAACCCTTTCCTAATTTCTTCTAACTCGATCTAGGTATTGCAACATAATTTGTAAGTCAAAGATCCCCGAACAACACCCTTTCTACACATATCTTTTTCTTGACCAACATGGTCACCAAGAAACAATCATATATATCCATATACATTTACTATCACCTTACCTGCAAACATTTCCAAACGTTTATTTAAGCTTATTCTGATTTCAGAACCACGTTGCTCTTTCTTCTTCCTAATATCCTTACTCACTTTCTTTTTCAAACCTCGTCACATTAGATATCTTCCGACCATAATTCATAACGTAATCAGAGTCAATCTACTTCCTGACCCTTATTTTCCACCTTCCTCTTTGCCTCCCGTGTCTCGTTTGTAATGCCTTTCATTAAGCGCACGTCCGTCGTTGGAACTCGCCTCTCGATCAACGTAATCATCAGGGGTAAGGTCCGACACATACATACATATTCATTACCATTTTACTTACAAACGTTCTCAGCCGCTTTCCAAATTTGCTCTAAATCCCGAGCGATCTGGCACTTCCTTCCTTGCACCCACTTCGTTTGCTTCAGTCTGCGCGACTTCTGTGAGGGTGCTAGCTACTTCACGCACTTCCTTTTCCTTAGGTTACCCCAAATCTTCCATTTATTTCTTATACCTTCAATTGTGAAAATTTCATATCCTTCCCAGGGGGTCACCCATCCTGCACTGTTGCTCGGTCTTAGCACGCTTAACTTCGAAACTTTCGTGCGTTCGATGCGTTATTGCTAATATAACCACGTCAATTGCCCCACACGACCTTTGTCACGTAATTTAGGGCAGGTCGGAGTCTTTCTAAATTTTCGAAAAATTTTCGTAGCGGGTCCCACCCTGCTTTAAAGAAATTTGTTCATATTTCTAACTATACAATCATCAATTCACTCCCGTTCACATACATGTCATTCCTTTTCATCCTGGTCTCCTTAATTGCCACTGACAATGAAAACGTTTCATTCACCATTTTTTAGAACCATTTAGACATCGGCTTTTCCTTTCCCTTTCAATTTTCAACTTTACGTTACAATCGTGCTTCAAATTCCTTACCCAAAGATTCGTCCTTCATACCATTGCTTACCTTCCGACATCATCGTACGGTGTAGCTTCCGACATCATCAGACACTATCTTACGTCGATACCGTTCCCCAGCTGAAATCAAAAGTTAGTAAAAGGAATTCATTTCCTGCGGCTGGCTCTATCGCACGATCTAAGATCCAAAGAAAGGTAACATCCTAAATGTCCTGTAGCCTCCGTTTATAGATGTGGTGCACAACACACCGATAAACAAGACTCTACGAGACACGGCCTGTAGACATTCCGAGGACAGACTGCTCTGATACCACTTTTGTCACGACCCAGCCCCGTGGGCCGTGACTGGTGCCCTACTTAGGCACCCAAACAAACCTACGAACCAAATTGTCATATTCGGACATATCCAGATTCAACAGATATTATTCGTACCGATAACTGATAGCAGACGTCATACAAATACAGAAACGAGTGCTGTCCTAAGCGGTCGCCCGTGCAAACTCATCATATCAAATCAAAGCTGGCGGAATGCACATCGCCCAGACACACACACATACATACAAACATATGGGCCATATCGGCCATAGTAGCATACGGGCCGCTTAAGGACGCAAAAAAATCATATACGGACAAACCGACCCACACCCACAAATATGACTACGACCTCAAACACGTACATACAGAACAGACAAACATACGAACATATGACGGGACAGGGCCCCGCCGTACCCGAACAGTCACAAATGTACGGAATAGGCATAGCAAAACATATATACCAGATGTGGGCTCCGGATCGAGGGGAGCACTCCAAAATAGCAGAATGGGAAGCCTAAACCGGAGGATCATCCAACCGAGCGACTGTACCTGCGCGGCATGAAACGCAGCCCCCGAAGAAAGGGGGTCAGTACGGAAAAAGTACTGAGTATGTAAAGCGCGAGGTACAAGAATCCAAATCATAACGGAGTCGAGGATACGTAAAAGCAAATACGAAGTAACGGACCAAAACCCGTGCGGAATGCAAATGTGCGTAATGCAAACGTAAATCATGCATAAGGCTCAGGAACGTGGTCACCCCCTGACGCTGGTGCCACAACACATCATACTCCAGAAGTTTTCAAATCTCCGTACATCTCCGAACACATCATAATATCACACACATCAAATCATCAGAGCAGATCAGATGCCATATCACATCATAACACCATAAACGGTAACCGGCCCTATGGCGAGGTCTCGGAAACCGTAACACATCATACTGCCGAATGGGTCACAAAGCGCACGATCACAAAACCGGCCCGGGTACCGGCGAACGAAATCATAATAGTCGGCACGAACAGAGTAGTGCAGAAATCATATGCATTTTAAAAATAAGTTCCAGGATTTGACGCTTAATCTTATATACATACATATTAACTTCGAAGGGCTCAAAAGGAGTATCAAGTTAATCGGAATTTACATACAAAAGTTGCGGACTTTTTAAATTATCGATTTTTCTCAAAAACACATCGTAGATCATTTTCAGAAAATTTTAGCATCATTCATAGTAACGAGCTTTCAAATATCCTTATCGGACATTTCAGACGGATCTTAACGTCGTAGGCAAACACTTCTTTTTCATATCGTACGGAAATGAGCCAAACAAATCAAATAAGAGAAGTCTCGGGACTTGCGGGCCCACCTCGGGTCAGGTCGAGGCGGCAGACATAAATTGCAACATTGGGATCCATAAAGTCATTTGTGAGAGTTTCAAAGCGATTCGGATTCATTTGTGGAAGTTACGAAGGTTAGGCATTCTTTTAACCAAATATAAGGTTTATAGTTCAAACGCGCTGAATGAATAGTACTCAAAATCAAACTCGAGTTCCCGAGAGCGTATATTCCCGAGGTTCCGATCTTAACCTAGTATGGTTAGGACATGCCAAATGAAGAAAAGGTAGGCTTTACATACCTTAATAATGCCTTACGCCCGTCCAATTTCGATTCCCGTTTCGTCAAAAATCTACAAATGGTCATTGTTACCAAATGTGAGTTTCAAGCTTTTATGAATTCAACTTAAAGCCATACTTGTCTGCCGAAATTTCGGCAGCATTTCCCTTATAAATCCAACATCTCCGAGCATCAAACTCGGCTTAAATGACAACAACCAACCCAACAACAACATCAACAACATCAACAATCGCTACAAAAACACATATTAACACAAATAGTCTTTCTTTCTACATAATGCTTTAGCTTCCATTCAAACTTCACACTTTCAATCCAATATCGACGTTTTCATATTTGTTTACTAATTCAAGACCATTCAAACGCAATTCGGAAGCATTTCACATTATTTCACAAAATATACAAAATTTCCATCAAACCATAATTCATCTAAAACTCCCGATTTTCAACATAAATTTCCATAACACATTTTTGTCTTCCAACTTCATTAACGACAATCATAATTCACATCTAAGATCTTACTTTCATCATTATATAAAAACTATAATAAAATCACATAAATTTCTCATAACGACATACAACCAACTTCAACACCAACTTGATTCATTAAACTTTTCTTTTCATCACAACCATCACAACTAACAACTAAATAAAAGTTAATTCATTTCTCATTTTTTTTACCTCCACCCACACGGCCATGATTCTCTCTTCCAACCTCAACCAAATTCATTCAACTTTCATTTCCAAAATGAATTTCACCATAACCACAACTAGAACATAGCACATAATTCAACTCACCATAAATATTCAATATATATACACACGGCCACATGCCTTCTTCACACACACACACGCCCATGCACACACAACACGCTTTCCATAATTCTCATTCCATTCCAATCATTATAACATACATACATCTTCCATAACACAAAAGAACAAGATTCTTACCTCTTTCTTGAAATTTCAACTTGCCGCAAACGTGGTTCTTTCGCCAAACTAATTATACCACGTCGGAGAGCGTCTTGAGCTTGCTACCAATTCAAGAAGAACAAGATTTTTGAATCAAGATTGAAGCTCCAAGAATTTTTTTCTTTTCTTTTCTTTTCTTTCTCCTCTTGGCCGAAGGCCTCTTCTTTTTTTTTTCTTGATTTTTCCTTTGTTTTCTTGAAGTTTCTAAGGATCATGCTCCTTATATAATTATCACCACATGATAGTCACATGACAATTTCCATGGGTTTGGGCCAAGTGGACATGGCCGGCCAC
Organism: Lycium ferocissimum; assembly: GCF_029784015.1. Taxonomy (NCBI): domain Eukaryota; kingdom Viridiplantae; phylum Streptophyta; class Magnoliopsida; order Solanales; family Solanaceae; genus Lycium; species Lycium ferocissimum. The sequence continues at coordinate 16,259 of NW_026722522.1, read as the reverse complement.
CCTCCAAGACTTGGGCCTCCATTTTTCTTTTTTTTTTTTAGCCCAATTGGCTTTAAATCTTGTTTTGTAATTCCCGAAACCAATTTCCAAAATTCCAAATTTGCCCTTAGGCCTTCTCCATTGTTTCCGCATTCAAGTTTCCATAGCCGGCATACACACATTAAGAAAAATTTAAACATGGCCTTATTCCTTACAATCGAGGTTATTACAGGAGGCGTCGCCTAATGTCGTCACAGGTATATTACTGGTTTTCTCTCGAGATGTGTATGCATTGATTGATCCTGGTTCTACATTATCGTATATTTCTCCACTTGTTGCTAATAAAATTGGGATAGAATCGGAGTCGATAGAGCCTTTTGAGGTAGCTACACCGGTGGGGATTTTTATAGCCGGTCAGTTTATAGAGATTGTTCGGTGATTATACGTGACGTGTACTAAGGCGGATTTGGTAGAGTTAGATATGGCAAGTTCGACGTGATTATGGGTATGGATTGGCTAGCTTCTTGTTATGCTAATGTTGTTGTCAAAAGAAGATAGTTCGTTTCCGGTTTCCGGGGAGTCGGTCATAGAATGGGCGAGGTAATACGGCATCGCCGAGGGTAAGTTTATTTCATACCTCGAGGCAAGAAAATGATCGAAAGGGGGTATATTTATCATCGGTCCGTGTTCATGATTTAGAGCGGAGGCACCGACTCTTCGGTCGGTCCCGTGGTTAATGAATTTGTAGATGTATTCCCGGATGAGCTTCCGAGTCTTCCCCCCGGCGGGAGATAGAGTTTGCTATTGATTTGTTGCCGGATACTCGACTATCTCTATTCCTCCGTACGAGAATGGCACCGGCGGAATTGAAAGAATTGAAAGAACGGTGAGAGATTTATTGGAGAAGGGTTTCATTCGACCCGGTACATCACCACTGGGGAGCGCCGGTATTATTTGTGAGAAAGAAGGATGGATCGGCTCGCGCGGATGTGCATTGATTACGGCGGTGAATAAGGTAACCATCAAGAATAAATATCCCCTCCCCAGGGATTGATGATTTGTTTGATCGGTTGCGGGGTGCCGGTGTTTCTCGAAGATAGACACTACGGTCGAGGCTATCATCGAGTACGGGTACGAGAGGCGATATTCCCAAGACGGCATTCGGGACCCGATATGGGCACTATGAATTCGAGTGATGTCTTTTGGGCCGACAAATGCCCCGGCGGTATTTATGGACTTATGAATCGGGTATTCGGACCGTTCTTGGATATGTTTGTGATCGTATTTATCGATGATATTACGGTTTATTCTCGGTCGGGAAGCGAGCATGCGGATCATTTGAGGGCGGTACTTGGCACACTTCGGCACCAGAAGTTATATGCTAAATTTTCTAAATGTGAATTCTGGTTATCTTCTGTGGCATTTCTCGGACATATTATTGGAGGCGATGGCGTCGGGTGGATACCCGGAAGATTGAGGCCGTAAGAATTGGCCTAGGCCTACGACGCCGACGGGGTGCGTAGCTTTGCGGGATTGGCCGGTTATTACGGAGATTCGTGGAGAAATTTGCTTCGATTTCAGCGCCTTTGACAAGGTGACTCGAGAAGGGAGCTAAGTTTCGGTGGTCGGATGCTTGCGAGCGTAGCTTCCGATTCTTTGAAAGAAGTTGACTACGGCTCCGGTTCGACACTTCCCGAGGGGTCCGGATGGGTATGTGATTTATTGTGATGCCTCTGGTATTGGTTTGGGGTGTGTGTTGATGCGGCACGGCGGGGGTGATAGCTTATGCTTCTCGGCAGCTCAGAAAACATGAAAAGAATTATCCTACTCACGATTTGGAGCTGGCCGCGGTGATTCATGCTTTGAAGATGTGGAGACATTACTTATATGGGGTTCACGTTGATATTTATACAGATCATAAGAGCCTCGGTACATCTTTAAAAACGAAGGAGAGCTGAACTTGCAACCGAGGAGGTGGTTAGAGTTGTTAAAAGATTATGATGTTGATATTCTCTACCATCCGGGGAAAGCTAATGTTGTGGCAGATGCACTTAGTCGCAAGTCTATGGGTAGCCTAGCAGACGTGCCATCGAGAGAGGAAAGAAATGGTTCGCGATATTCATCAGTTGGCTAGTCTTGGGGTTCGTTTGGGCGATTACGGAGATGTTGGGGTTTATTTCGAGGTATTGCTTGAGTCCTCTATTACGAGAAGATATTAAGCGGCATCGGTATGAGGATCCTATTCGGCACGGTACGAGAGATGCGGCCCGGCACGGAGAAGACTCCGTTTGAGATTTCACACGATGGAGTGTTATTTCACGGGGCGGTGTGTGTGCACGACGTTGCGGGGTTGCGGCGACGGGTTATGGGCGAGGCACATTATGCCGATATTACGTTCACCCGGGGTCGACGAAGATGTACCATGATCTCGGATGCTTATATTGGTGGGATGGTATGAAAAGAGATATAGCGAGTTCGTCGCTCGGTGTCCGAATTGCCGGCGAGGTTAAGATTGAGCACCGAAGCCCGGTGGGCTATTGCGAGAGATGGAGATACCGACGTGGAAGTGGGAGATCATTAATATGGATTTTATTACGGGTTTACCTCGCACTCCACGGAGGTATGATTCCATTTGGGTTATTGTTGATCGGTGACGAAATCGGCCCATTTTCTTCGGTTCGGACTACCTACTCGGTGAGGATTATGCCGGCTTTATATCGGGGAGATTGTGCGACTTCACGGAGTTCCCTTATCTATTATCTCCGACGAGAGGTGCCCGGTTCACGGCTAATTTCGGAGATCCTTTCGGGCGAGGGATTGGGGACGCGGGTGAGTCTCGGTACGGCATTCCATCCCCGGTCGACGGACGGGCGGAGCGCACTATTCGGACATTGGAAGATATGTTGCGGGCACGTGTTATTGATTTCGAGAGGTAGGCGGGATGATCATTTGCCGCTTGTTGAATTTGCTTATAATAACGACTACCACTCCGGTATTCGAGATGGCACCTTATGAGGCATTGTATGGCGAAAGTGTGGTCACCGATCGGTTGGTTTGATGTTGGGGAGGCGGAGTTGATTGGCCCGGATGTGGTCCGGCGGGCCGTGGATAAGGTGAAACTTATTCGAGAGAGATTATTGGCGGCCCGAGTCGACGAAATCATATGCGAGATAATCGCCGTCGACCTTTGGAGTTTCAGATTGGCGATTGGGTTTTCCTGAAAGTGTCACCTATGAAAGGTGTTATGAGATTCGGCAAGAAAGGGAAGCTCAGTCCGAGATATATTGGACCTTACCAGATTGTTCGTAAAATAGGCAAGGTTGCCTATGAGTTAGATCTGCCAGCTGATTTGGGAGCGGTACACCCGGTATTTCATGTTTCTATGCTTCGTAAATGTATTGGTGACCCCTCCAGAGTTTTTCCGTAGATGATATTCGGGTCACAGAGGAGCTATCTTATGAGGAGCAGCCTATAGCCATATTGGATCGTCGGGTAAGAAAGTTGCGGAACAAAGATGTGGCTTCTATTAAAGTCTTTGTGGCGGAATAATAACCGAGAGGAAGTGACACGGGAAGGCCGAGGGAGCGGATGAAGAAGAAGTATCCTCATTTATTTTCGAGCCTACGGGTAATCCAATCCTCTACTTGACTTTGTTGTTTGATAAATGAATGAATGTATTGTTGTGATAGTTGAAAAGGAAACTCCCCAAATTGTTTGTATGACCCGTAAGGTTAATCTAACATTCGAGGACGAATGTTCTTAAGGGGGGAGGATGTTAGAACCCGTATTTTTGTACATTGGAACAATCCGGATTAATTATGATAAGTTAAGGACAAAACTATTTCGGGATACAAAGTCGGGATTTTTGACCTTTGATTTTATTTTGAGATATAAGTTGTGCATGAATTTGTTGGTATGGAACAATTAGGAAAATTTGGGACCAAAAGTGATAAAATTGGAAGTTGGAAAAGTCATCCAATTCCATGTTGGCCGTGTATTAAAGTGGTGGCCCACACAATTTTTGTGTCAACTTTTAATTGGAACAACACATTAATGTGGGCCAAGGAATTGTACACTTCATATATTAGTATTAAAAGATGACCACTAGTCTTCATTTTTCATTTTACACTTAGAAAAAAAAAAAAACAAGCAGTTGAAGAACCTCCATTGAAGGCTCTCGGCCAGCCCAAGGAAAAAAAACCTCCATTTTAAGCTCTTCCAAAATTATTCCATTGATGTAAACCCACTATATTGAGGTCCCTAAGTAGCGTGGAAGCGTCGTTGGAGCGATCAACCCTTTATTTTTCATCCTTGGAAACCCTAAGCTATTGGAAAATTGAAGAGAAAAGGTAAGATTTGATTATGTTTTGTATGTTATAAAGGTTGTATGCTTGTTGTAGTATCTTATAATGGAGGAAAATCATGAAATATGGAATGTTGGAAGTGAGTTGTGTGTGTGTGGTGTTTAGCCGTGTAGATGGGTGTGTGTTGTGTTGTGTTGGAACTATGAATTAATGCCTAGTTAGTTTATTATGATCATTGTAAGGTGAAGAACGATTGAGAATCATCCATATATGTATATGTGTAGTGTTGGTCGAAATGGGTCATATTATATGACAATGAACGAATCGATATCGCTTAATGTTTTAGTCGTCGTCGTTGTGAATTCTATGTTGGAAATGAATGTTTAATGGCTCAAATTGAGGTTGTGATTGTTGCGGACTGATTTGGAGATTATTGTACATTTAATGTAAATTATATATTGATGATAATAGCATTGTTAGAATGTGAATTGTGGATACAAATCATGATTTGAAAATGAGGAATGGTTTAAGTGAGGTTCTCGGGTTTGGGGGTTGAATTCGGCCAATTGGAGAAAAATTTGGGTTGTTGGAAATGTTGTATGAATTGCTTAGGATGTCTTTAAATATTGTTGGTATGGGTTCGGGTTAGTATGTGAATGTATAAGCGTCGATTTTGGCTTCAAGGTAAGTCGTTGAATTGAATTTATGTAAGTTGTTGAATGATGGAAAAGAGAGCTATTATTGTTGTATTGCCTTTCGGATTGGTTGTTGATGTTGCTAGGTTGGTTATTGTTGTTGTTGTTGATTGATTTTGGCCGAGTTAAATTCTCGGGTGTCCTATTTACGGGGAAATCTTTGCCCAAATTTCTGTAGAATTAAGGGCAAATTTGGAATTTAGTGCCCAAAAAGTCTTTAGCTAATGATTGGCATTTTATGGCTTGTTTGTAGACATTGGGCAGCCCGAATCATAGGTTGGATTTATCTTGAGTTTGGATTATATTGGAGAGCGTTTGAGGTATGTAAAGTAACCTTTTCTTTTGGCATGCCTTAGTTAAAATAGGCTATGATACGAGCCTCTAGGAAACTCTATTCTCGCAATCCGAGCTTGTCTATGATTCGCATTTGTTTCTTGGTATTCTTGTGCTAATATGCCATAACATTGATCCTTATATCCTTGGAATTCATAAGTTGCAAAGGTTATGTGAAAGCTGATTTTTTTTGGAAAGAATTTATTCTTTAACGATTCTAAAACTACAAACGCCCATAACTTTCTCGAAAAGCTCGGATTGCTTTGAAATTTTCGTAGGAGTTTGTATGATATAGAATGAGTATGTTTTTCATAGGCGGGCCCAGTTCGGGTCTACACCCGTCTGTGGGTCCCGCGACGTTCCCTTATGAAATTTTGATAACTTTTGAAAAAGAATGTTATAATTATTATTCTGATTTCAAATATGACTATTTTACTTATCTTTGGATTTATGACAATGATTTTATGCATATGATTACTCACTACTCCTCTCGTGCCTACTATGATATAGTTCGCGGTTCCGGGCCGGTTTGTTGTCGTGCGCATTATGATATACTCCGGTGTTATCTTGTGTTCATGGTTCACCGAGTTCCTCGCTCGAGGGCCGGGTTCCACTTATATTTGGTGTGATGCGTGTATGGCGATATCTTGTGTATGATATGTGACGGAGATTCGGAGATTTGAAACTTTTACGGTGTTATCTTGTGTTATGGCGCCATTGACGGGCGGCGACCATATTTCTGTGCCCTATGCATGATTTATATTTTGAAGTAACATTTTGATATTTTGGAAATGCATTTACTTTACGTACCTCTATTTCGATTGTGACTCGATTTGTATACTACATTTTACTCGCTTTGCATACTCGGTACATATTTCGTGCCGACCCCCTTTCTTCGAGGGCCGCGTTTCATGCCCGCGAGGTACGGACGCACGGTTGGTGATCCACCTGTTTAGGACACCCTCTTCTGCTATTTGGAGTGCTCATATCCTCTCATTCGGAGCTTATATTTTTGGTATATATTTGTTCGTGCATTTGTATATATTCGTTCGGGGGTGGCGGGGCCACGTCCCGTCATATGATTCTATCTATACGTTGTTTAGAGGTACGTGGACATGTTTGTGGGTTGTGCCTACTTCCGTACGGTTGTGTGTGTATATGTTGTGTTTGGGCGATTCCATTCGCGCGCGCGGTCGGCCCGCATATGTATATATGTTGTTTTGTTGGCCCTGTGTGGCCTTTGTTGGTATTTTCTGCGTGCAGGGTTATTTTGGATAGTCAGTAAAACAAAGGAAACTCTGTCGAATTTTTTCAAAAATTATATAAATTTGGAACATAGCCTTGTCGGCTTCTGTTATATACCTGGATGTGTTTGATATAATTTGTGATAGTGTTTGATAGGTGTGTTTGGGTGCCCGGATCGAGGGCACTAGTCATGGCCTACGGGGTTGGGTCGTGACATTGCTCGAAATCTATGTTCGTTCGATTAACGGGGCCATTTGGATGCTAGAATGATAATTTTGTTATAAGCAAATTCAATAAGCGGTAAGTGATCATCCCGACTACCTCGAAAATCCAATACACATGCTCGTAGCATATCGTCGAGAGTCTAAATGGTGCGCTTTGATCGATGTCCGTGGATGAAATGTTGTCTTTGAGACTCACTTGAGTCCCCAAACCTTCTTGAAAAGATTTCTAGAAATTAGCCATAGTATGTGTGTCCTCTATTGGAAATAGTAGATACGGAACACCGCGGGAGTCGTACTATTTCTTTGACATAAAGCTTTGCATAATCTTTCGCTACATATGTAGTTCTGACCGATAGGAAATGAGCTAACTTCGTAAGTCTATCCACAATTACCCTTATAGAATCATATTTGTGCTTAGAATGAGGTAAGCCTGCGATGATATCCATATTTATCACTTCCAATTTCCAAGTCGAAATTTCCATATTGGCCGTGGTATGTGTGTGTTTGATGCTTAATTTTCACTTACTGACAATTAGGACATTAAGCCACGAATTTCGATATGTCTTTCTTCATTCCATTCCACCAATATATGGATTTAAGATCATGATACATTTTCGTTGCTCCGGGGTATAACGGAACAGATGGCTTCTCTGAATATTTGGTGGCGAAATCCTGTAACATCGAACACACGACCTGCCTCGACCTCGGAGAACTCCATCTCCAGAAATCTCAAAAGATGACTTCTTCTTCCGACTCCCAGAGTGTATTTCGTAATGAACTAGCACGGGATCCTTCTGGTGCTCTTTCACTTCAACCACTAGTGACGAGACTGGGAATTTCACGAATGGTAGGGACATTGCCCGAGTCCATTACCCGATAATAGGCTAGCTGACCTTCACGAGCTTTCTTTTGAGACATCACATAGACTTCCCATAGATCTATGGCTAAGGGCATCAGCCACAACGTTCGCCTTCCCAGGATGATATAGGATATTCACATCATAATCTTTCAACAACTCCAATCATCGTCATTGTCGTAAATTCACTTCTTTCTGCTTGAAATATACTGAAGGCTCTTGTGATCCATATAGATATCCACATGGACATCATACAAATAGAATCTCCACATCCTCAATGCATGAATCACCGCAGCTAGCTCAAGATCATGGGTTAGATAGTTTTTCTCATGTTTTTACTTTCTTCGCCTAGAAGATACGCAATCACCCTACCCGCGGCATCAACACACCTCCTAACCCAAAGAGTTCCATCGCAATAGATACATAGCCTTCCGGTTCCTCGAAGTGTCGTGGAAGTGACTTGTTGGGCGAAGTTAATCTATTCTTTAACTCTTGAAAACTACGTTCACAAAGTGTGAAAATTTAGTTGATTTAATCTTGTTAGCTTTGTCAATGATGCGAAATAGAAGAAAAGCCCTCTACAAATCTTCTTTAGTAACTCTAAGCCATAGTAAAACTACGAACATCCGTAGGTGTTGTAGGCCTTGGCCAAGTCTTCATGGCCTCAATATTTTCGGTATCTACCCGAACGCCATCGGCTGAAATAATATGCCCCAAAAATGTCACCGAATTCAACCAAAATTCACACTTTGAAAATTTGGCAAATAACTCTCGAGAATGAAGAACTGTAACTTAGTGTTTTAAATGATGTCGTTATGAATTCTATGTTCGCAAGCTAAAATATACCAAGATATCGTCAATGAACACAATCACAAATAAATCTAGGAAAGGCCCGAACACATTGTTTATCGGATCCATGACATTGTTAGGCACATTAGTTAGTCCAAATGACATTACCGGAACTCCAAAATGACCATATCTTGTGTGTGGCCGTCTTGGGAATATCTTCCTCCCTAACTCTCACCTCGACGATACCTTTGTCTCAAGTCTATCTTTGAAACCATTTGGCGCCTTGTAACTAATCAAATAAATCGTCAATCCTTTGGAGCGGATATTGTGATTGCTTGATCGTCACCTTATTCGATTCTTCGATAGTCGATGCACATTGATTGATGATGTTTCTTCCTTACTAAAGTTATACGGGTCTTCGGAGGATGAACTAGGCCTTATAAAGCCTTTGTTGGGAAAGTCCTTGAATTGCTCCTTTAAATACTTTGAAGACTAAAGAGCCATCTACAAGGAATAGATGTGCTAGTTTGTAATTAAATGTAGCACATATAGCAAATCAATTGATATCTTGTTGATGATATTGGGAGACCTTGGGGGAGCCGAGAATACATCCATTACTCATTCCTGGGATTTTGAGAGCGGACGAATAGTCAACCCTTATTTCAGCCACGACCCAGTTATAGGCCGGACTAGTGCCCGAGCCGGACACTCGTCTATACACACCCGTTAGCTATAATCGATCCACGTCTAAACATAATACGTAACTTACAAAAAGAGAACGTCATCTCGAAATGGTCATATATATATACATCAACGCAACTTTGTACTTTTAAAAAGAGTGATTTGAACCATCGACGATGAACAAGTACATAAGTTCGATAAGTTCGCGGACTTTATCGGCCCATATATATATACCAAGTCGGTGCCCGGTTCCACTACATACACATCCCAAAACATATATATATATATATATATATATATATATATATATATATATATCGCAACTTTTTGACAAGGCTGCCACTAATGGGGACGTCCCAAAACGCATAAGTCATACAAACACTTTTAGTCAAAGATAATGATATACAACCCACACATATGTTACTCGCACCTCACCAAGAGTAACAACGATGTCTTTGACGGGACGGGGCTCGCGTTGTCGAATAAACATATACATATATCAAGGATGCGTGTTATCAAAAGTTAGGCTCGGAACAACGGAGCACCCAAGATATTTGGTAGAGTCCTAAGTCAAGGATCACCCAAAACGTGTATGATGTGTGCGGGCATAAACGCGAAATTTGAAGAAAGGGGGTCAGTACGAGATATGTATATAAAACATGAAACATAATAAGAAAGACCATATGCAAGTAGGGATTCCAGGAGACAAGTATAATAGTTAAGAAGTCACTGTACCTGTACCTTACGAATGAAATCATGCATATCATTATCATATACCGTACCGGCCCATTATGGGACTCGGTGAATAAAGTCGTGTACACGTATACCGTGCCGCCCATCGGGGGACTCGGTGCCATAATCATATCATTATATCATCATATACCGATGGGAACCCACGTAGTGGACTCGGTGAATAATCATATCATCACATCATCATATTTGTTTGTTACCCGCCCGTGCGGGGCCACTCGGTGGATAATATAGTAAAATGTGTGCGTGATAACATACCCGGCCCGGACTCGGTGAAAAGGTGTAACAACGGTATGCGAGCAGTAGTGAGTAACCATATCCGTATATATAGATCATCCTTTGAGACTCGATAGATAAGTAGGCTTAATCAACACTCGAGTATCGTGATGGTAGTCATACTCGTACTTTTGAATATCATTATGAACTATATCAAATAAAGCCTCGGGATCATAGACATGTATCAAATTAATACGAAATAAGCTTATGAAAGTTATGGTCATTAGTCATTATGGGAGTCTCAAGAATAGGGACTTTTATGCATCATTTACTATCCAATCATATAAAGACTCGAGGGCAAGAGACGTCGACTATTCTAAGAGTTCTAACATCAAGAAGTGAATAAGAATCATAAATCATGCTCGGAACTTGTGAATAGAATTACCCCAAAGCTCATATCGTTCATTACTTACGTCTAGGACATGCCAAAAGAAAGAAGGGATAGCTTTACATACCTTTAGCGTTTACTCGCAACACAATACGTATACGCTGCCCAATAGTACCTCAACCTATATTAAGACGTCAAGAACTACGGTTAAGCTACGGGGAGATTCAAAACGTATTGTAACGTTAGTAACTCCTTTCTAGATAATCAGACGACGTTTCCCTTATTTTCAAACCAACTACATACAACCAAGCCAACATCAATAATCATACGTTCAAGTACCAACCCGAGACTATTCAAACAAGATATGAACACTCATGACAACCCGTACAACATTCCAAACAGCCCACATTCACAATATTCGACAACAATCCACATACGACTACTACATATTCAAATTACTCTTAATGATTCATAATCGTAACATATTCATCTAAACAACCTTACAAATGTACCTCAACCAACACACAACACAACATATAATCTTAATTACCATTAATCGTCCAAGCTCAACAAGAACAACAACAACACATTCTTTTCATCCAAATTCATGAACTATACTAACAACCACACGTTAACAACATTATCCATTTAGGTGCAAGAAACTATACTAACACCATATTAACTTCTACAAAACTAATTATATAAACAATTACAACTTCAACTTGAACCATATAATTCCTTCATTCTCATCACATAACCCATGATAACAACAACCAAAATATTAATTCAAATCATACTATTTTCCACATAAAAACAAGCAAAGATACTACCAAAACAACATTCCAACATCAACATACATAATTTTTCATAGACTCAATTCATATTTACTAAGTTACAACAAGTCCAAAATCCCTACTAAAACGTGAAAAGAATGATCAGCCCTTACCTTAGCAACTTGACTTCTCAACTTGGCTAGAATTTGTGAATTGAAATAATAATTGTTCTTGCTACTCCAATGGCTACTCCACATTGCTATGCACCTTCCAAAGGGTTGAAATACCTTGGAAAAATTATAAATTGATCACAAGATGTGGAGCTCTCTGTCACACCCTAATTTCCGATAGGGCATGATGGGCACCCGACCCTTACTTTGGGCCGAGCGAACCCGTGACTCTCGTTATACTCATAATCATGCTGGTCCCTTAAATCATGATGGAATGCATAAGAAAAGCTTTTCGAAGAACAATACGCTTTTCATCTCTCTCAACTCAAATAAAATCTGTGGCATATGAAACTTGTAACACAATGCATAATAATACATCGGCTTACATAGCCGCTTACAAAACTGACATCTTATATACACGACAATGTCTGCAAAGTCTCTAACATAACTCCGAAGGTCACATCAAAAAGCACTCGACTCGGCGGCCTCGGGAGGAAATGGAGCGCCAATCCACCAAAACATCTTCTGTACATCTTCTACCTCATGCAGGTGTACTGCGTGGCATGAAACGCAGCCCGAACAAAGGGGAGTCGGTACGGAATATGTACCGAGTATGTAAAGCATAAAATACGAGAACAAGATCGTACCGAAATAAGAGTACGAACATCGTAAGACTTGCCTTTGAAACACAAATCACGCGTATCGATATCATTTCAAATTCATTACGGAATGCGAGAAACATAACTAGGAAATCATCTTGTACATATGCATAGACATAATGTGCCTGGTCCCATCGAGTGAGGGACGCGGTAGGTAAAATCATCATGTCATCATGTCATCGTGCCATCATGTCATCATATCATCATATCATCACATGCATACATATACCGTACCCGGCCCTCTAGTGAGGGACTCGGTGAAATAACGTACCCGGCCCTTTCGGGACTCGGTGAATAACGTACCCGGCCCTTTCGGGACTCGGTGGAGGAGATCCTGTCTCCATCATGTACATATATAAGGGGATCCTCCGTCCCTGGCGCCATCATCATATTATCATATACCGTACCGGCCTCTACATCATACTCGGTGAACAATCATACCTGTGCACGAATACATACCCGGCCCGGGACTCGGTGAAAGATGTAACAATCATACGCACGAGCAGAGTAGTAAGAAGCCATATGCATATAAATCATCATCATCGTCGTAATCATCATAAAAACATTCTCATATTCACATTGAAATCATAAGCTTGGGACTTTTAATCATGAAATCATCATTTACAAACTCGATGATAAGTAGACAAATCAACGCTCGAGTATCAAACGATAGTCACCCTTAGGACTCTTGAAATCTCCTTACGTAAACATGTCACACAAATCGTCTTAAAGATCGTAAACATATATCGAGCCAATCCGAGCCCGCTTTCAAAAGTTACGGGCATTTTTCATTATGGAACACTTTTACGAACATATCATAGCAATCCGAGACCATATATGAAAGTTAGGACATCATACGTTATAGAATCTTCTACGGGCGTTTCAAAACGATCCGGTTCCGTCTAGGAAAGTTACGGCCATTATTAGACATAGATTCTTTTAAGAACAAAAATTCTTTTTGCAACATTTGAAATTCAATCATACATAAGACTTAAAGACCATAGTCCGACCATATGAGGAATGTCAACATCAAGAAGCAAATGAGAATCGTAAACATGCTCGGACTTTAAGAATAGAGTTGCCCCCAAGGCTCATAACATATCATAACTTACTTACGTCTAGGACATGCCAAAAGAAAAGAAGGATAAGCTTTACATACCTCTTTCGCTTCCTAAGCTAATCCAAACTTAAGTCTCGGGCTCTCAAGAAAGCTACAATAACGTCATTAAACACCAAACGTTAGCTTTAAGTACTTAAGGATTCAATCCCAAGCCATCACTTTATTTACGAGAAATTTTGATTTCCCCCATAAATTCAACGACCCCGAGAATTCAACTCGGCCAAACCTTCAACAACAATACCAACAACCATATAAACAACATCAATAATTAATTCAAAACGCATTCTAACATTAGTAACTCTTCTTCCACATAATTCGACGACATTCCATTCGTATTCAATTCAACTACATATACTCAAGTCAACATCGACGCTCACATATTCAAATACTAATCCGAGATCATTCAAACAAGATTCAAGAATGCTTCCAACAATCCGCACAATATCCAAAACAACTCAACCATTATACTACCTTACCGAAACTTCCCAATTCCAATAGGAACAACAACAATACATTTCTTTCTTTCAAATTCATTAACTACATCAACAATCCACACTTTAACAACATCATCTTCATAAATACAAGAAATTACATTTAATTCACATTAGCTTTCAAAACAGCCCACACATGATTGTAACCTCAATTTGAACCATTAAACTTTCATTTGGATCATTGAATCCACAACACAACAATCCAAAACACTAAATAAAATTTGTTCATCATTCCTACATAACATCATACACTCACGGCCAAACCTCAACATACCAGCTTTCATGAATTTCATTCATATCTACATACTACAATATATACAAATCATCTATGAAAACATGTAAACAAGATTAAATCTCACCTTGTCCATTCAACTTCTTCACTCGGCTAGAGTTGATGAATTGTAAGAACGGATGTTTTGCTTGCTCCAAAAACCCCTCCACGTTTAAGAAGACCTTCCAATTAGTAGAAAATCTAGAAGAGAATAATTTTTCTTGACCAAAAATTTGGACACCATTTTCGGCCATAGCTTGGCCGAATGGTCTCTCTCTCTCTCTTTCTCCATGCTTCTTGAATTTTCTAAGTGTGTAAAATGATGAAGATGATTAAATTGTCATCTTATATCACCATATATAATTAACACATGTGGCCCATGGCCCACATGTGCCACAACATATGGCCTTTTAATTTCATGAATGGCCAACTTTCTATAATTAACTTTTGGCCCCAAATTTTTCTTAATATTTCCATCCAATAAAATCATAAACAACTTGTACCTAAAACAAGGTCGGAAAATAGCCTTGTCGTTAACTTTCCGCAATTAGCTTTAATATCCCAATGTACAAAATTCGGATATAACATCCTTCCTCGCTTTGGAACATTCGTCCTCGAATGTTCAACTAGCCTCATAAGGTCTTCTACGGATCTCGGGGTTCTTTATTACCCTAACATGCAGTCTTATCTACCAACCATATTTCTTCTTCATCTCTTCTTCGGTTTCCCAAGTCATCTTCTCCCTGTTATCGCTCCGGCATAATGTCTTAACAGAAATCACATCCTTATTACTCAACATTCTTACCTTACGAGCAAAGTAATAAAGTCCAATATGTCTCGGGCTAAGCTTCTGTCACACCCTTAATCCGATAGGGTGTGATGGGCACCCGACCCTTACTTAGGGCCGAGCGAACCCTCTGACTATCATAATACTCGTAGTCATACTGGGCCCTTGACCAGATCATAAATGCATAACTAAAATTTCTCGAAGAACAATATGCTTTTTACCTTTCTCGAAGCAAATAAAATCTGTAACATATAAGACTTATAATACAATGCGTAGTAATACACCGGCTTACATAGCCGCTTACATAACCGACATCTTATACACACGACTCTGTCTGCAAAGTCTCTAACATGACTCAAATATCATAACACAAACAAACTCGACTCGGCGAACTCTGAGGAAGTGAGCTCGCCAATCCCGCTGGAACATCTTCTGCTAATATCTTTAGCTCACACAGGTGTACCGCGGCATGAAAACGCAACCAGAAGAAAAGGGGTCGATGCGAATATTCTTTCGAGCATATAAAGCATGGCATTCGTAAAACGAGGTCATAACCGAAATAAGGGAGTACGAGACGGGACCTAATAACCGAGAATGTCAAGAGAAGCTTGTATCGAAAGACAAATCATACATACGAGGTACGAAGACCAATACCGATCGAATACCAAAATGCTTAGCTTTTCTTTAAAAACATTTACCTCGTCATACATATGGAAAATAGATCATATCATAATAGGCGACGATATTAACCGATGTGGGATTCGCCTAAACCAATGTGGGATTTTCTTATATGTGGGATTCGCCTAAACCAGTGCGGAATGTGCCTCGCCACTGGGTTTGCCCCACCATTGGGTTTGCCCCACCACCGGCTCCGAAACCAACAAATCATATTTCTGAATGCATATATACATATCACCTTAACCAGAATCATCAGATTATCATATCAAAGGATTAAACGAATCGTCATTATCATATCATTAGATTAAACGAATCGTCATATTACCGTATCGTCGTAACGCATTTATTAAATTATCGATCATCACATTATCAAATCATCATGTCATTTGGATCATGATTATCATATCACATACCCTGCGGTCCGTATAATAGGACCGTGGACGGAACGTGGTCGCCCCTCCCCGCAGGGCGCCACAACTCATCATACTTCGGAAGTTTCATATCTCCGCATCTCCGTCACACATCACCACATCATATCATATAACCACGGTGCCGACAAAGAGGGGCTCGGCGTGCTGGGACACATCGTAACACCATAGTATCGAAACTCATCATACTTCGGTAACATATCGTATCATATTAGGCGCTCATCATACTTCGAAGCTCATCATACTTCGGATTGTGCGCACGATAGTAACCGGGCCGGGGGCCTCGCAAAGGAAGTAACAATAATATGCACGAGCGAATGCGTGGGATCTATATGCATTCCAATATTTGTACGGACTTAACGTAATAATTAAACAAATTATCATTTACGGACGATAGCATTAGTCATATCAAATCTCTTCGG
>NW_026722521.1:0-7066 GCF_029784015.1 Lycium ferocissimum | reverse complement strand
ATTTAATTATTCATTTAGGACTTTCTACGAACATATCGAAGCGATCCGGTTCTGTCTATGAAAGTTACAGTCATTATTAGACATAGAATCCTTTAAGAACAAAAAAATTGTATGCCACCTTTGAAATCCAATCATACAAAAGACATAAAGACCATAGCTCGACTATATTAAGAATGCGAAAGTCAAGAAGTGAATAAGAATCGTAGACATGCTCGGATCGTAAGAATAGAGTTACCCCGAGGCTCGTATCATAGCCTACTTACAACTAAGACATGCCAAAAGAAGGAAAGGGTAAGCTTTACATACCTCATCCGCTTCCTAAGCTAGTCCAAACTTAAATCTCGGGCTTCCCAAGATCTAAAATAACGTCATTAAATACTAACATTAGCTATAGGCACTTAGGAATTCCATCCCAAACTAGCACCTTATCTGCGTAAATTTGGGCATTTTTTCTCTCAGAATTCAACAACCCCGAGAATTCAACTCGGCCAAATCATCAACAACAATACCAACAACCATATTAACAACATCAACAATCAATTTCAAACGTATTCTAACATTAATAATGTTATATCCCGTATTTTTGTACACTGGGACAACTCGAATTAACTATGGTAAGTTAGGGACCAAACCATTTCGGGATACAAAGTCGGGACTTTGGACCTTCGATTTTACTTTGAGACATAATTTGTTCATGAATTTGTTGGTATGGAACACTTAGAAAAATTTGGGACCAAAATTGAAATTAGTGAAACCTGAAAATCATGCAATTTTCTTGCATTTGGCCGTGTAGTTATTGGAATTGGCCCACCCATTTTGTGTTCAATTTTCATTGCTCCAACACATGATGTGGCCAAGGACACTTGGGCACTTCATATAATAGCACAAAGATGACTTCTAAGTCATTCATCTCATTTCCAACACTTAGAAAAAAAAAAAAAGCAAGGAGTCAAGAGAAGCAGGCTCTCACCAAAGGAGAGAAAATCAACTTCCATCCAAGCCATCCCAAAAATATTTCTTTGATACAAAACCACTAATTTGAGGTCCCATAACGTGGAAGTTCGTTGTTCGGTCATCCAACCACCCGTGCGTATCGCAAACCCTAGCCTACTTCGAGAGTCAAGAAGAAAGGTAAGATTTGATCATGTTTATGCAGGTTACAAAGGTTATATTCATGTTGTAGCATGTTGGGAAATGGATGAAATCTTGAACAGCAGAAAGTTGGAGAGAAGGTGGCATGGTGTGGTATGTAGCCGTGTAAGGTATGCTAGTATGTCAGGTCGTATCAAGCCATGAATTAAAGTCTAATTAGCATGTTGTGATTTTTGTAGAAAGGAGAAATGAATGAGAATCATCAATATGTCGTAAGGTTGTTGGGTCGAAATGGGTCATGTTATATGACAAAGAACGCATTAATGTAGTTGTAGTTTTATGGCTGTCGTAATGAATTCTACGTTGGGAACGAGCTTAATGACTCTAGATTGATGTTGTAATTGTATGGACTGATTTGAAGATTATTGTGTATTTGATGCACTTGAATAATTATGAGAATGACATCGTTATAGTGTGGATTGTCGATACAAATCATGATTCGGCTATGGACGAAATGGAGGTGTTCTCGGTTCGCGCTTTTCGGTGATGTGGAGTATTATTTGCAATGTTTGAAATGTTGTATGAATTGCTTAGAATGTCTTTGAATATTGTTGGTATGGGTTCGGGTTAGTACTCGAATGTATAAGCGTGATGTTGGCTTGAAGGTAAGCCGTTGAATTGAATTTATGAATGTTGCTTAATGATGGAAAGAGAGTTATTGATGTTATATTACCTTCGATTGATTATTGATGTTGCTAGGTTGGTTGTTGTTGTTGTTGATGATGATTTTACCAGTTAAATTTCGGGCGGCCTATTTACAGGGAAATGTCGCCTAAATTTCAGGAATTAAGGGCTAATTTGGAATTAAATGCCCAAAATGGCTATATCTAATGTTTGGCATATTATGACTTGTTTGTAGACCTTGGGCAGCCCGAGACGTAGGTCGGATTTAGCTTGAGTTTGAGCTAGCGTTGAGTGCGTACGAGGTATGTAAAGCTCAATTCTTTCTTCTTTGGCATGCCTTAGTTGCAAATAGGCTTTGACACGAGCTTCGAGAAAATTCTATTCCCGCAATCCGAGCATGTTTATGACTCTTATTCATTCCTTGGAATTCGTATGTTGTTATGATGAAATATTGGCCTTTGTGTCTTTGAAATATTTGACTTTCAACTTTGTATAAAAAGTTTGGCTTTTAAAGAGTTCCGTAACTACGAACGCTCGTATCTTTTCATAAAGCGCCTCTATCACTCGATATGCTCATGGAGATTGTATGATGTATGATAAGTATGTTTGCGATAGGCCCGACTCGGGTCGACACCCATTTGTGGGCCCCGCAGCTTTCGTTATGTACTTCGGATGATTTTTGACAAAATATGACATGATTAATATTTCGATTTTAAATATGGTAATTGTACTTATCTTTTGAGTCTGTCATTTTGATTTTTATGCATATGGTTACTCACGACTCGCTCGTGCATTCCGTTGTATCCTTCGCTCTAGTCCTCGGGCCGGCTCGTTGTCGTGCGCACTATGATATACTCCGGTGTTAGCGTCGTGTTTATGGTTCGCCGAGCTCCTCGCTGAGGACCGGTGTTCCACTCATATTTGGTGTACAAGTGCCGTGTATGGCGTTATGATGTGTTATGATGTGTGACGAGGATACGGAGATTTGAAACTTTCTGGTGTTATGCTGTGTTATGGCGCCATCGACGGGCGGGCGACCATATTTTCTGTACCCTATGCATGATTTGTATTTTGAAAGAAAACATTTTGATATTTTGGAAATGCATTTACTTTCTGTACTTCTGTTTCGATTATGACTCAGATTTATTATTATATCTTCTGCTTTGCATACTCGCATATTTCGTACCGACCCTTTCTTCGGGGTCGCGTTTCATGCCCGCAGTGAACACGCACCTGCCGTGATCCACCGCCTTAGGACACCCTTTTTTCTGTTGTTTGGAGTGTCCCTATCTTGAGCTCACATTTTGCATATATTCGTTCGTTTGCATTTGTATATATTTGTCTGTGTGGGCACGGCGGTGGCCTCCGTCCCGTCATATGATTCTGCTTGTCCGTTTAGAGGTCTGGGACATGTTAGGCCGTGCCTATTCTCAGACAACAGAGTTTGTATATGTTAGGTTCTCGGGCGATCCCATTCGCCGTGGCAAATTTCGTCGGCTTGCATTTGTACATGTTTTGGGGTCGTCATACCATATGATAGCCTTACCGAAGCGTTATATACATGGATATGTTTGAGATGTGTTTGGAGACAGTCGACATAATCCGAGACAACCGCTATATTTATGTCCGTATGATCTATCCGTATGTGATTCGTTTGATTTGTGTTGGGTGCTCAAACAGCACTAGTCACGGCCTACGGGGTTGGGTCGTGACAAATAACTCCTTTCTACATAATTCGACGACATTCCATTACATTCAATTCAACTACATACATTCAAGCCAACATCAACGCTCACATATTCAAGTACTCATCCGAGGTTGTTCAAACAAGATTCAAGAACACTTTAAACAATCCGCACAATATTCAAAACAACCCAACCAAAACTCCACTTCACCCGAAACCTTCCCAAACCCGAGAACAACAACAACAACACATTCCTCTCTCCCAAATTCAACAATTAAAATCGAACAATCCAATAGCGATTAACGATATCATTCTTATAAATATCAAAACTACATTAAAATCATGTTAACTTCCAAAACAGCCCACAACGATTACAACTTCAACTAGAACCATTAAACTTTCATTTTACATCATAGAATCCGTACAACAACAACAACTAAAATATTAAATGAAATTAATTTACCACAATCGACCAAACAGCTCTACACGGCCCAACTTCAACTTGCAAGATTTCATGAATTTCATCCTATTTCTGCACACTACCACATGTACAAATCATCCATAACACATGAAAAAGAAGATTAAACCTTACTCTTACACTTGATTCTTAACTTGGCTAGAATTTGTGCCTTGAATTAATACTTGTTCTTGCTACTCCAACGACTACTCCACGTTGTTATACACCTTCTAAGGAGTTGAAATGCTTGAAGAAAATATTTTTTTGATCAATTTTCCATGGACCTTGTTCGGCTAGAGCTATGGCCGAATGGCTTCTCTCTTTTTTTCTCCAAGTTTCTATAAACTTCTAAGGGGTGAAAGATGATGAATAATATGATTAATTTGTCATCTTCATCTACATATATAATTAACACATGTTGCCCATGACCCACATATCACACGGCCACATGGCCCTTTTGTTCATGAATTATGAACTTCCTTTAATTCACTTTTAGCCCCAAATTTTCCTTAATATTCCGTACCAATAAAATCATAAGAAACATATGCCTTAAAATAATATCGGAGGTTAAAAGTCTCTACCTCGTATCCCGGAATAGTCTTGTCCTTAACTTATCGCAGTTAGCTCGGATTGTCCCGAGGTACGAAATACGGGATATAACATAAAGCCGTTAAATAATTGTGTAGTAAGTTGGTTAGTTATGGAAGTTGGAAAATAGCATGTGGGCTGTTTTAAGGTACATATTGGTGTTGGAAATGATGTTATTGATGTTGGTATTTTGTTGTTGTTGTTGGGGTCGTCAATTGTGATTTCGGCTGTGCATATAAACAGGGAGTGCGCCGCCCGAATTTCGCATTCTAAAACGAAATTAAATCAAGGCTTAAGATGACCGTATGACATTGATCCTAATAATAGTATGAATGGTTTATATGTAGATTTACGAGCTTGGAAGGATAAACGTTGAATGACTAAGGCGACCGAAAGGTATATGTTAAGGCTCATCCCTTTTTCAAAGGCATGATTTCTATGTTTGATTTCATAAATATTTCCATAACCTCCCCTTGTTTCTAAACGTTAGAATTTCATCATTCAAGGCATGACTCCTTTCCCGATAATCCATAGATGTTTTCCAAAATGTCCGTATTTTTCCAAACCAGAGATTTATGATTCTCGGAAGCTCTTATGACAACAACGTATGGACATGTGTTTTTAAAATGACAACGATGATGTCAAAGATGAGCACATCTCTATGATGATTGTGATAATGACGATTTTATGTTCGTGTCTCAAGTTATGAGATCAATGACAATATGAGAATGTTGAGCTATTTCGATTTTGTTAATTTTATTCATTGACGATGACTCTATTTCTAAAAGCTCCAAAGTGTATGAATTGCCGCTTTATGATATTTATGATCTTACTATACGTTTTCCCTTGATGTTATTCTTCATTGATAGTCTCACCTTTAGCAATGCTCGTCCTTCAAGAGACACGACGATCATGATTATTCTATAATATAATCGGAGGTTACCGACCTTTTAACGTCTACCGTGATGGAGTTATAGCTTTTGACGGGATCTTATACATGCTTATGTTGTGATGATTACACCGCGCCTATACGGCCGGGACCACTACGCTTAGGCGAAAGGGCGGCTTATGGATGATTACACCGTGCCTATATGCCGGGCAGCACCATTACCCGGCGTAAGTGGCGCCTTATGGATGATTGCACCGTGCCCATATGGCCGGTGTGCGCCCACCGCGCCGGGCGAGCCGGGCGGCTTATGGATGATGATAATAACACCTTGTCTATATGGCACGGGAAGCACCACTAGTGGGCGGCGTGAGAGATGATTACCTCTGGGATGTACGAATGATGTTATTTGATTCAGATAAATTATATGTATGGGTGATATATTCTCGAAGGTAAAAGTCGCATGCATGATTCCGCCTTAAGAGGCAAGCAACATGCTCATACTTTTTTCTTATATTTTCCATATTTCCTTATTATGTTGTTGTTCATGTCTGTATATTATCATGTTATCATTCATGCCTTACATACTCGCACATTACTCGTACCGACGACCCTTTCAGACGCCCCTTTAGGCAAAGGTATTTTTCCCATGTTCCCCCAAAAGGGCCTCCCCCAGAGCGACGCCTCCCTTATCCGAGCTAAACCCTTTGGGGGTTTTTCGCACGACATATAAGGGCCGGGAAATTTTTGTCCTTCCTTTTTTGGCGCCCATCCATGAGGGCAGACAGATAGTAGTCAAAGGGCCCCCCTTATTTTTTGTTGTACAGAAAAGGGCGACGGCCTCTTTTTTGAAATGTTTTTAGTAGTGGGGCCCCCCAAGTTTTTATGTTGATTGTTCCAAAAAGCACGCAGCGCTGCATGGCCCAGAAGCCGGTAGGCGAAGGGAGTTTGCCGAGGCGGGGACTTGTTATCCATCGGGGGACCTCCCCCAAAACAGACGTTATTGATCCGAGCCACTTTTTGATGCTATTCGGGCATATATGGGCCAGGTTGTCCCGCCCTTTCCAAACTTTTTATATGAGGTCTGGAAAAGGATATGTAGTCAGTTTTTATGACCCCTTTTCACTTATTTTGTCAGGACAGATATACGAAGCGGCATCGGCTTGCACGTTACTCGATTTTTATGTTTATATGTATGTGTTGACCGTGAGCCCCCAAAGATGTTGTCTTTTATGTTGATTGTTCGGGGAGACAACACCGCCTAGTTGCTGCGTATTGTGTAATGCTCCGGATAGTGAGAAGTAAATGCAAGCATGAGTGTCATTAAAAGCGGGCACTTATGGCCCATCGGTTTGGGTCGTGACAAAAGTGCTATGTCCAACTACAATTGTAAGAAGGCCACACCAAAAAGCCAACAAGGAATAACGACTGACGAAACGATTGCTGATACAAGGAAATCGAAGATAAGATACTTCGCGTCGGTAGCAGTATCGTTACCAGGTTAATTGCCGTAGTCCTATGCTTCGGGATTGTATTGATCGAGGAGGGGAAAGGGAAATAAAGAAAAAATTGTAACAGAGTCAAAAATATTGAGCTATGAAATTGTTTAACTGATTATAAGTTTTTTCCCTGTGTAATGAATGCGAAGGGTAACAAATGGGAAAAGGTTACATTA
>NW_026722520.1:0-6956 GCF_029784015.1 Lycium ferocissimum | reverse complement strand
AAAGTGATTCTTGGGATTCTTGACCCCTCAAGGTATGTAAATGATTCCTACCCTTGTATTTGAGTTTGCTATCAAGAGCTTTAGTGATTTTAGGTAAAGAAAGGGTATTTGTGGAAGTGATAGATTTATGAAGGGTAAGGTAGTGGCATGAGACTATATTAAAGGAATGATTAGGGATGGATTTACGTGTATTTGGATATATTTAGGCGCTATCATTGTAAGCTTATAAAGGGGACGGTCGTCTATGATTCGTTAAGCTTTATACGTGCTTCGGGATGATTAGTAAGCAAAGGATGTAGCCTTTATTAAAGTCTTGTGGAGGAATAAGAATGTCGAAGAAATAACTTGGGAAACGGAAGAGGAAATGAAGATTAAGTACCCGCATTTGTTCCTAACAAGACAGGAGGTGCGGCGGAGGCATCACTTTTCTCGTATTATTTCATTTCGGTTATCGTGATTGGTCGTGTGGGGCCATAGTATTGTATATTACAGTATGTGTCCTTGTGAGGCATTATTTTAGGTTGATGTGTACAGGACGGATTGATATAAGTACAAGGGAAACTATGCCAAAAATTTTATAACCCAGGATTTTTCGAACATTCGAGGACGAATGTTCCTAAGGGGAAAAGAATGTTACAGCCCTCGTCTTCGTAGTGGTTGAACTTATGATTTTCTAGTTGGGCATGCCTTGGGAATTGAGACCCAAGCCCGAGTTTTGAGATAGAGTGTGTCCTACCCCGTGTGCAATGGTACCAGAAGGAATTCCTGGTGAACTACAGGGTTAGAAGTTGAACGAATTGAATCGACGCGATCTGAACAAAATTGAAAAAGTCTGCAGACACCAGTCAAGATCGACGGGTCGTCGAACCTGTCGACGGGCCGTCGTTGTGCGGACCACTTAAGCATTTAATTCTCCGAGTATAAATACGTGGTCCACGACTTTATGTCTTATTTCTCCCATTCCCAGATCAGAAAACCCTAATATTTTTCTCTCCCAACATTATGGCATAGTAGTGAAGATTTGACAAGACCCGGACCCCGTAAACCCGAGCTTGTGAAGAAGAAGGTTGTTTCTAGGGTTTCTCCAAGAATAGAAGCTTAGAGTTGAAGTAAAGTGATTCTTAGATTCTTGACCCCTCAAGGTATGTAAATGATTCCTACCCTTGTATCCGAGTTTGCTATCAAGAGCTTTAGTGATTTTAGGTAAAGAAAGGGTATTTGTGGAAGTGATAGATTGATGAAGGGTAAGGTAGTGGCATGAGACTATTTTAAAGAAATGATTAGGGATGGATTTACGTGTATTTGGATATATATATATATATATAGGCGCTATCATTGTAAGCTTATAAAGGAGATGGTCGTCTATGATTCGTTAAGCTTTATACATGCTTGGGGATGATTAGTAAGCAAAGCAAGTAGCCTAATTAAGGCTTATGTTATCTTAATTGTAGATTTACAAGTTCAAGAAGTAGAAGTTGGGAGATTTAATATACGGCAAGGTATGTTAAGGTTATTCCTTCTTTTTTTTGGCATGATCCTATGATATGAACCGATAATCAAGTAAGAGTTTCCATATTACTCTATTCTTACAAGTACTAAGAGAAATACAATTTTGACGTTCCCGTACCCCGGCTATAGTATTCTCCCCATATACATATCTTATGATTTCCTGTCCTAGTAGTATGAGTTCAGTAAGGCCCATGAGAGGCAAACTATCATTTTATTGTTTGAGAACCCTGTCGTTCAGTTTTACTTGTACGACGCATTTACTTCCAATTCTCGTGGGTATGAGTGAAAGACGCACTTGACAGGGGGTGATGGTGTGACCTATGATATTACGTTCTATATGAGTAAGGCACACTTGACAGGGAGTGAAGGTGTGGCCTATGAGTGGTCCATGAATAGCCTATGATGTTGAGTACACACATGAGAAAGGCACACCTGATAAAGGCGGTGAAGGTGTGGCCCGTGATGTGACAATGAGGTGTGTACCTACTAGATATATATATATATATATATATATATATATATATATATATATATATATATATATATATATATATATATATGTCCATGCTTCCCGACATACGTATTCGCCGTATGCAAACAGATACTAGTTCGCTTTTCGCATTTATGCAGATAGTCATTTCACTTATGCGATCGCATCTTATTTATGATTTCTATACATATATACATGTTGTCTTTATGGTTTACATATTCGTACATTTGTCACGACCCAACCCCGTAGGCCGTTACTAGTGCCCGAACCGGGCACTCAAACACATTCATTAATCCGATTCACAAAACAGATAGCTTACGCGTATACAAATATCGACGCTGTCTCAAATGCAACCATATATATATATATCGGGCGGAAAAGGCTATCAAATGGCACGTCGGCCAAAACATATACACAAGCAAGCCGACAAGGCCCGCTACGGCGAATAGATCGCCCAACATAACATATAACATACAAACACACACACACGGAGATGCCTAACCCACATATATGTCTACGTACATCTAAACGGACCAACGAGTAATCATATGACGAGACGTGGCCCCGCCGTACCCCCGACAAACTCATACATATACAACGGACGAGTACATACCAAAATGTGGGCTCAAAATAAAGGGAGCACTCCAACCGGAATGGGTGTCCTATACCGGCGGATCGTCGAACTGTACGTCTGTACCTGCGGGCATGAACCGCAGCCCCCCGAAGAAAGGGGGGTCAGTACCAAACATGTACTGAGTATGCAAAGCAGAAATATACAATAATCAAATCTGAGTCATAATCGAAACGGAAGTACAAAGTAAGTACATATCCAAAATACCAAAATGTTTATTTATTATAATATTTTTCAAGAAAACAAATTGTGTATAAGACTCCGACACACCACATACACGCCGGTCAAAATCCAAATGCACTATCACATCACATAACATACCGCTGCCAAATACCGGCGGCAATATCAAGAACATACCGCCAAATACCCGGCGGCAATATCACGTAACATACCGCGGCCAAATACCCAAAGTAGCCTATATCACATAACATAACATACCGCGGCCAAATACCCAGAAGAATATCACATAACGGCATACAAATCATTATTACAAACCCAATAGAATAACCAAAGCGAACTATTATATCCAAACCAAGACAATAGCCAAATCAAATTTCCTTTGAATATCACTCGGGAACATTTGCATCAATCTTGAGTAATCCATAGTCACGTACCGGAATCATAGGTATACGAATCATTATTTCAGACTCAACAGAAAAATATTGTGACACCCACCCCAACCTTTGTCAGGGCATGACGGGCACCCGACTCTCATCAGAGTCGAGCGAACCCTTAAACGTTAACTCAAACTTTTTTTTTTCCAAATTAAAAATTGTAAATGAAATACCAAAATCAACACGAAGCTCACGACATCTCAAAACATGCTATATATTTATATACACGACATAGAACAAGACGAGCCAAAAAGGCCTCTGCCATTTCTGTACAACAAAATGATGGCCGGCAAAGCCAAACAGTAACCATAACTCCCACGCTATTTCGTACTTCTCAGTATGACCCGTACAATATATAAAACTATACCAAAACAGGGACGACTCCGAAACAAGAGATGCTTTCTCGACTCACCCGGTCCCCCCCAATAGTCGGATCGCCGAGTCGCGCTCCGGACTGCGGGCATGAAACGCAGCCCCCGAAGAAAGGGGGTCAGTACGGAATATGTACTGAATATGTAAAGCATCACTGAAGCATGAATCAGAGAAGTACAATAGTAAGCAAATTTAGGATACCCCGTATGAATTTAAAGCCCAAATAAAATAGTCCTATGAATGACCCGTCGCTTCCGGCCTAATAATAATAATAATAATAATAATAATGATAACGAATGATAATAATGATAATAATCCCCGCCCGTACCGGTCCCGACATACGTCTATCCCGGCCCCGCTTCGGGCATGCCGGTCCCGAAATAAAATGATGGCCCCTTCGGGCATGCCGGCCCAACATACGTCTATCCCGGCCCCTTCGGACATGCGCCCCGACATAATATTCCTAGCCCTTCGGGCATGCCACTCGTAACATACGGCTACCCCGGTTCTTCGGCATGCCACTCGTGACATAATACTAATCCTAGCCCCCTTCGGGCATAGTAATAATAATAATACTAATAATAGCGTTGTGGAATGTAGACATAAGTCGTAGGTGGGATGAAGTAGTAAAATCTCGCACCCCCTTCGGAGTGGTTTGAAGAGTCTTATATAATAAGATATCGCACTCCCTTCGGAGTGGTTTTGAAAAAAAGGAAAATCAACTCACGTTTACTTACTGACACCTAAAAGCCCGGAAACAAGTTTCGAGTCAACCTGACTTAGTGCGAGGAAGTTACGAGTATTTCAGAAGCCATTTTTAAAGAACCGAAGCGATAATCATTTTAGGAACATTATTACTCCACAAGATATATTATAGAACTTAATGGAGTCATTTATGAAGGTTTCAAGGCAATTCAATTATATTTATACAAGTTATAGATGTTTGAGCATTTTTCCAACAAGACATGAAGATCCTAATTCAATCACACTGAATGAATAGTACTCAAATTCAGACTTGGATTCCTATGAACAGAATAACCCCCAAGGCTCAAATTCAAACCTAGTACACCTAGGACATGCCAAGAGAAGGAAAGGAATAGCTTTACATACCTTACGGACGTCTTATGCTCACTTAAACTCAAATCCCGTTTCGTCCGAGGAATCCGCAAATGGTCACAATTACCAATTGTAAGTTATAAGTCTTTAAAGATTCATTCTTGGCCCTTTCTTGTTTACAGAAATTTGGGCAGCACCTCCCCTATAAATTCGCTGCCCCGAGATTATGACTCGGCTCAGAATAACAACAACCAACCCAACAACAACATCAACAACACCAATAATCGCTACAAAACGCATATTAACACAAATAGTCTTTCTTTCTACATAATGCATTAACTTCCGTTCTAACTTCACACCTCTCATCCAATGTCAACGTTTTCATATTCATTCTCTAATTCGAGGCCATTCAAATACGATTCAAAGACATTTCACATTATTTTACCAAATATGCAAAAGTTCCGCCAAACCATAATTCACCCAAAAATTCCAACTTTCAACATAAGCTTCCATAACGCATTTTTGTCTTCCAATTTCATTAACAACAATCATAATTTGCATCTTACCACTTCCATTTCATATTTACATAAACTATATAAAATCGCATACTTTCCGACAATAACTTAACAACCAATTCTTCCATCTACTTCACAAGGCCTTAACGACACAATTAACATAACAAACAAAATTAGTTCATCCTCATTCCAACTTCCATACCACACGGCCAACATCTAGTTTCCCAACTTCCATCAAATTCATTCAACTTTCATTTCTAACATGAATTCCACCATAACCACAACTAGAACATGACATAAAATTCAACTCGCCTTATTTATACAACATTAAGCACACGGCCACATACACTTTTCACACACATGAACGCCATGCAACCACACACCACAATTCCATAATTCTCATTCCATTCCGATCATTATAACGTATAAATTCATTTCATAACACAAAGCATAGAAATCTTACCTTTTTCTCCAAATTTCAACCCGCCGCAAACGTAGTTCTTTCGCTTAACCCCTAATTATATCACGTTGAAGAGCGTCTTGAGTGTTACACCCCGTACTTCGTACGTCGGAATATTCTAAGTTGGTTGCGACGAGGTATGGACAAGACTTTTAATTTTCGGTTTTGTTGATTTTGTCTCAATGCATAAGTCGCATATTCATTTTTGCGGGTATGAAGTGTTAAGGGTAAGATGGGAATAAGGAAAAAATTAGAGAATGAAAGTTGGAAGAATTTGGGACCAAAAATTGAATTAAGGAAAGTTGGCCATTATTTGAAAACCCCATAAATTGGTCGGCCACATGTGATGTGGGCCATGGCCACATGGGAGCTTATTACATGATATTAAAGGATGAGAGGGGATCATTTTCATCATTCTTTATCTCTTAGAAAAATCAAGAAACATGGAGATAGATGAAGAAGGAGAAACGGCTAAGGAAGGAAAAAAATGGAAGACCAAGTTAACCATGGAAGAATTATTTTCTCCTTGTTTTCCTACTCCTTGGAAGGTCCTAAGAATCATGAAGTAGTTGGTGGAAGCAAAGCAAAGTCTTATTGTTGTACAAGCAAGCTCTAGCCGAATAGAAAAATCGGGTGAAGAAGCGTATGGTTTGATCTTCTCTTTATATGTTATGCATGGTTGTGTATGTTGTGAAGTGTGGGAATGAAAAGAAAATCATGAAAACATGCATGTTGAGGGGCAAATTCAGTGAGTGTGTGTGTGGCCGTGTGTATGTGTGGTTGTGTAGAGGTGAAGAATTAATGGTATGTAGCATGTTTGTGTGTGGTTGTAGTGTGTAGAATTGAATGGACGTCTTGAAAAAATATGTGTATTGGGTATGGCCGTATGGGATGTTTTAGTATGACAAAGAATGGATTGATTTTACTTAGTGTTTTAGTTGTTGTGGTTATGGATTATGTGATGTAAAAATGCATGGAAATCATGAAGGAGGTATGATGATGCCTTGGCCGAGAATGGGTTATTTTGTGTGCTAAGGAATGAATTAATATTGTGTGGTAATTTAGTTGTTATTGTCATGAATTCTATGATGAAAATGAAGGTTTAAATGGAAGTTGGAGTCGTTTATAGATTATTAGAGAAGATAATGTGATTTCAATATGGTTTCTTGTATTTATGGAAATGAAGTTGTTAACGTGTGGATTATTGGTGTAGTTGAGAATTTGAAAGAAAGAAGCGCATTATTGTCGTATTCATTAAGTTGGAAGGTTTCGGGTTTCATAGCATATTGTTGGGATTGTCTTGAATACT